>NC_091124.1:123847500-124150000 GCF_040183065.1 Periplaneta americana | reverse complement strand
AAAACTTCTGCTATCACGACTACATCCAATCTTAACTGCTCCAGATGTTATTCAAAATGAACAATTTGGATTCAAATCTGAACATAGCACTCGGGAACCATTGGTCAGGCTAAGGCACTTCATACAGACAGGATTCTTATCCCAACAACATACCGTTGCTACATTTTTAGATATAGAGCAGGCATTCGATACTATCTGGCATGATGGACTTCTGTATATGTTACAAAAACTCTCAATCTCTGATGTATATATTCACCTAATAGCAAACTTTCTGAAAGGAAGAACATTTCAAGCCCGTTATCACAAACAAACTTCCACTTCCAAACCAATTCATGTAGGAGTACTTCAAGGTTCCACACTAAGTCCAATTCGATATTCAGCTTACGTTCAAGATATCCCTTCGCACTCAAAATGCCAACATGCTCTCTATGCAGATGATACAGTCATATATACAAAGCATTTCAATATACAGTATGCCCGCAAACATATGCAAGAAGTTCTAGATAAAATAACGCAATGGTCAACGAGATGGTGGCTTAAAATAAATAACACCAAATCAGAGGTAGTCATATTCACAAGACGTTTCCCCCGTATAAATGAGCACTTCATATTCAAAATCAAGCCATCCCCTTTGGTTCATCAGCAAAGTATCTTGGAGTCCTCCTTGACAAGAGACTGACGTTCAGACACCATATTCATTCCGTGAGAAATAGAGCTTTTCAACGATTCATGTTCCTATATCCCATCTTCAAGAGCTCAATACCAACAAAAACCAAATTACAACTGTACATATCCGTCACCAGATTACTCATGATGTATGCATGTGAAGCATGGTCTCACGCCCACCCCCGCCATCTTCGAAGACTCGACGGTATCCAACGTGCAGTATGCAGAACCATCACTGGAGCAGATTACCACATCCGAAATACCCAATTGTACAGAGACCTCAACATCAGTTTATTTAGTGACTACGTTCGAACGATACGGAAAAATTATCTGGAAAAGCTACATTCTCACATAAACCCTCTCATGCACGAATTAACTCAGTGATCACCTTCCACTTGCTACACTCAGCTCACCTATCTCCATCACTGATGAAGATAAAAGGAAGATGAAAACGTCAATGTAACATAATCATATTTCTCCATACGACTGAGAAAGGCAAGGGTCCATAAGAGACCTGGAACTAATTGAAACAGGCACATAAAGTGCCACCAATTAAAAAAAAAAAAACAGAGTCCGTGGATATCCACGGACTCTGGTCGATAAAGAAAGTTTCGGAGAAAATGAGGATGTAGATTAAGCATAAATAATTATTCTCATAGTTGACAATATCAGCGATTTCCCGCTAAACACAGTGTTGCTTTACAATCAGCAGAGGAGATGAAATATTTAATTCTGTAATAATAAATACAGGTATATTTATGTACGATTGACGAGACTGACTATTATATTCGCCATCTACTTATAGAAGTTACAACTAAAGAAGCCACATCAACAAATTCTCGATCACTATCGATTAATAGGGGTCAGATATCTTTTAACGTAAAAAATGATTTGTCTTCCTCTGTCAGTCTGCGAAACATGTTCGTGAATTTCAGTACAGCATGGCTCTACTGTCTACTGTGACAGTCTCCACTTACTGTAACTGAATACATTTTGTTTGTTATACCGTCGTTGGCAGTATTGTCTGTGTAAAAATAAAAAATCTGTCAAATATGGATCGAGTGTAAACACAACCTACGAGATAGTACTGCTCCTTGAGATACACTGACGTTAAAAAATATCTGACCTACGATTTTATAGTCGTGTAGACCTATGCGAACTCTCTAACGACGGGATGTCAGAACCAAAGATATAGTATGTATGTATTTATTTACACTGCAAGTGGGTAAGCACCCGGTGGCCTAAAAAATTGACAAACTTTGAAATAGTTCCGCCAGTGTACAAAAGCCTGTAGTAAAACAATTGCGAAAGTGGCTCTAGTATTGTATGATCAAGGTGATACAGGAAAGCGACATAACGTCATTGAAAGCGACTACGCAACTAAAGCCATCTGTCAACGACAAAGTGAACTGAAGTTTCACTTGCTGCTCCAACAGATGTCACGAAATGGCCTTAGTTGTTAAAACGACGATAAATAGAATTAAACAACTGACACAGAATACTGACTTTTGGAGAAGGAGTCTTTTAAAAAATTAATACAATTTATTGGCAGTACCGCAGGCTTGACTTGGCTTTTCGAGAGCGGGATTAGGGAGGGATCCATGTACCTAGGCATTATTGGCCAATTGTTTGTTACACGCACGCACGCACGCGCGCACACACACACATACACACAGACAGGTCCCATCTCCAGACAAGTACCTGATACTTCCCAGAGCCAACAGTCCCAACCAGTGTCCTGCATTGTCCGAACGTGAGGGCGGCTACCAAGATATTGCAAACCTAGTCTACTTCACATTAAAAAAACGTATCGCAAGATATGTGATAAAATCCTTAAGCGATTAAAACATGAAGAGGTGGGAGTGAAGGACAGCGAATATTTTTATAACAAGATGGAACAAACACGACAGGCCTCCTTCTGCAGAGCGAATATCGACGAATGTCGAACTTCGCCATACTCAACAAACTCGAACCGAACATACCACCTGTAATGCATGACGCTACTCCCAACTCCTTGAAACCTGTATCACACTACTTCCTACTTTTCATCTCGGCATATTTTTAATTTGCTCATGATAGATGAAATGAGAGAGAGATGGAGAGTCTTAAGGTACACCCACAAAACGCAAAAAATGATAAAAAAAATTAGAATTTTCAAAATATAACTACAGTGAAACCTGCCTTTGCGTCACTTCATTTAAACGGCCACCTGGCCAAAAGGCCAATTTTCTCTGGAACCAATTGGACTTTCCATAAGATCAATACAAATTCTCTCTTTATTTAGCGGCCACGTCATGCGCCGGCCAGCGGCCGGGGTCTATTTGGATTGGAACCTGACTATAACGGTCACTGTCCAACAAAAAATCTTTTCACGGATACAGTCTGACCTATTTTTTCGACGGTTAGAGGACAGGAAGCAATAGCTAAGTGCACAACAGTACACCCTCCATATCTTGGGGTTAATTGGTTATTGTTTTATGACTTTTTGTCACTTTCCACTCCGACCCTGCACAGCTATAAATTCTTATTCGTTTTTTAAGGATTGAAACACGGACTTTTTCTATCGAAAATGTCACAGTATGTTTTAGGTAGTTAACCATTCTATTTTTTTTCTCCCCTTTCTATCTTTCTCTAGGCTATATGGACCAGCTTTTACGAATTTTTCTTTTTTTCATTCATTTGACCCAGATCAATTGTGAAGTTAGTTTGAGAGAGAAATCATGTCTAACAATAAATTTATAGTGGTGTTAAGTTTAGAGGTGAGACGAAAAATGATTAAAGAATGTGTAAAAGGAACATCTGCGAAAAAAAATTGCAGAAATATTCAAATGTGGAAGGACACAAATAAACGGTATAATTAAGAATAAAGATGATATATTAAAAGAATGGAAGGAAGAAAGAATCTGTGTTTAGTAATGTGAATGATTTCGTTTACGAATGGTTCAAGTATGCGAGGGCGAAGAATTTGCCAATAAGTGGGCTTATGATTCAAGAGAAAGCTCTTGAAATTGCTAAAGAACTCAATGTAAGAAATTTTGTTGCTAGTAAAACTGGTTAGAGTATGAGGTAGACACAAATAGTAAGAATAAAAACATTAGAGATTTATATAAGGGTATAAAGGAATTTAAGAACGGATATCAGCCAAGGGTAAAAGTGATCAAGAATGAGAATGGTGACTTGCTTGCAGACTCTCCATCAGTCCTAAACAGATGGAAAAAACTATTTTGCGCAACTACTAAATGTACATAGGCCGAATAGAAATGATCGGGACGAAATTGAAATGCAAACTGCTGAGCCATTTATTCCCGAATCCATGCTTTCAGAAATCGAAATTGCGATAGAAAATCTGAAAAAGTACAAGTTTCCAGGTATCGATCAAATTCCAGCAGAATTAATACAAGAGGGTGGAAGTGCATTATATCGCGAAATTTATAAACTTGTACTTGCTATTTGGGAAAAGGAAATTGTACCAGAACAATGGAAGGAGTCGATAATTGTACCTATTTTTAAGAAGGGGGACAAAATAAACTGTGGTAACTTTCGAGGAATATCACTTTTGTTGACGTCGTACAAATTTTGTCCAATATTGCTTTCAGAAGAGTAGCTTCGTACGTAGATGAAATTATTGGGGATCATCAGTGCGGTTTTAGGCGTAATAGATCGACTATTGATCAGATTTTTTGTATTCGACAGATAATGGAGAAAAAATGGGAGTATAAGGGTACAGTACATCAGATATTCATAGATTTCAAAAAGGCATATGGCTCGGTTAAGAGGGAAGTATTATATGATATTCTTATTGAATTTGGTATTCCCAAGAAACTAGTTCGATTAATTGAAATGTGTCTCAGTGAAACATACAGCAGAGTCCGTATAGGTCAGTTTCTATCTGATGCTTTTCCAATTCACTGCGGGCTAAAGCAGGGAGATGCACTATCACCTTTACTTTTTAACTTCGCTTTAGAATATGCCATTAGGAAAGTTCAGGATAATAAGCAGGGTGTGGAATTGAACGGGTTACATCAGCTTCTTGTCTATGCGGATGACGCGAATATGTTAGGAGAAAATCCACAAACGATTAGGGAAAACACGGAAAATTTACTTGAAGTAAGTAAAGCGATCGGTTTGGAAGTAAATCCCGAAAAGACAAAGTATATGAATATGTCTCGTAACCAGAATATTGTACGAAATGGAAATATAAAAATTGGAGATTTATCCTTCGAAGGGGTGGAAAAATTCAAATATCTTGGAGCAACAGTAACAAATATAAATGACACACGGGAGGAAATTAAACGCAGAATAAATATGGGAAATGCGTGTTATTATTCGGTTGAGAAGTTTTTATCATCTAGTCTCCTGTCAAAAAATCTGAAAGTTAGAATTGATAAAACAGTTATATTACCGGTTGTTCTGTATGGCTGTGAAATTTGGACTCTCACTCTGAGAGAGGAACATAGGTTAAGGGTGTTTGAGAATAAGGTGCTTAGGAAAATATTTGGGGCTAAGCGGGATGAAGTTACAGGAGAATGGAGAAAGTTACACAACGCAGAACTGTACGCATTGTATTCTTCACCTGACATAATTAGGAACATTAAACCCAGACATTTGAGATGAGCAGGGCATGTAGCACGTATGGGCGAATCCAGAAATGCATATAGAGTGTTAGTTGGGAGACCGGAGGGGAAAAGACCTTTGGGGAAGCCGAGACGTAGATGGGAGGATAATATTAAAATGGATTTGAGGGAAGTGGGATATGATGATAGAGACTGGATTAATCTTGCATAGGTTAGGGACCGATGGCGGGCTTATGTGAGGGCGGCAATGATCCTTCGGGTTCCTGAAAAGTCATTCGTAAGTAAGTAAGTAAGTAAGTAAGTAAGTAAGTAAGTAAGTAAGAGTGCTTTAGAAAACGGCATAACATTGCATTTCGTTCTGTGTCTGGTGAAGAAGGTGACATTGGAACCAATGTTATTGAAGAATGGAAAAAATAGACTGCCTTCAATTCTTGTGGAATATGAATTCAGAGATATTTACAGTGTTGACGAAACAGGTTTTTTTTCAGGGCCCTCCCTAACAGAACTTAAGTTTTGAGAAAAAACAGTGTGAAGGGGGGAAGTTGGCAAAAGACACAATAACCCTGCACTTTTGTTTTAATGCTGGAGGAGAAAAAGAACCACTTTTAATGATAGGGAAATCATTGAAGCCGAGGAGTTTGAAAAATGTTGACATGGGCTTATTGGGGGTGAAGTGGACTGCCAACAATAAAGCTCGGATGACATCATCATTGTTAGAGAATTAGCTATGAGATTTCAATTCGAAGATTAAACGACAAAACAGCAATGTGATCCATGAAATTGGTGTTTATTCTCCCAAATACCACATCACACCTCCAGCCCCTTGATCGAGGTTTTATCCAATCATTTAAACTGAGGTATAGGTCGCGCCAGGGATTTTGGCAGATGGATTTTCTTAATGTGAACTGGAGAGCCAGTTCTCACCGCTGCAAGATCGGCTGTTATCTCTGTCGCAGTGGAACGGGTAGGACATAAGAGTAAACATGCACGCCCGAGTATTTGTGCACTCTGGACAGACACCTCCAAAAACTAAACAAATATTACAGTAGTCTGTATGTGTCTTTGGTATTCCTAAGAAACTTGTTCGATTAAAATGTGTCTCAATGAAACTTACAGCAGAATCCGTATAGGCCAGTTTCTATCTGATGCTTTTCCAATTCACTGCGGGGAGATGCACTATCACCTTTACTTTTTAACTTCGCTCTAGAATATGCCATTAGGAAAGTTCAGGATAACACAGAGGGTTTGGAATTGAACGGGTTACATCAGCTTTTTGTCTAAACGGATGACGTAAATATGTTAGGAAAAACTCCACAAACGATTAGGGAAAACACGGAAATTTTACTTGAAGCAAATAAAGCGATAGGTTTGGTAGTAAATCCCGAAAAGACAAAGTATATGATTATGTCTCGTGACCAGAATATCATACGAAATGGAAAAATAATCTGTTATATATATGGAAATATATATGTATATGGAAATATGTTAATCCTTAGTCAATAGATAAGACTGAGTTTTACGAAATACGAACATTAAGGGATGGAAAATGGGAGGCAGTAATGATCAAAATAATTATACTGATTTATTTTGTTTAACAAAGATTCACTCATAAAATTGGGTTAGACTATTCACCTCATCTCTCAGAATTGTTTCTAAAATATATAAAAAAAGTAAAAAAATTCAATTTCATGTAGGCTACTCCCTTGAAATAACTTCCGAGCAGAGAGGAGAGAGAAAGAAGTCGACGATTTTAAAAACTCACTAAACTATATTTAACAAGAGACGTAAAATTTAAAATGAAGGTTACTCTCTACAATATTGGTTAAACATTCTTAGATTTTTTTAATACCATATCCTAAGGTACTGATGAAAAGGCAGAAGGGAGTGAGAAATCTCATGTCATACGATCTCGATGAAAGTCGATATCTGGGGATCTTTGCGATCACAGAATACGAATAAGGTATTAGTTAGTCCGACATTGTCCCTAAAATGGTGGAGTGGGACAAAAATGGGCGAAAAATTAAATTAGATATCTCAGGGGTTTTCGAGACGAAAATTACGAATAATACAATTTGTGCGGATTCAATATGGCAGTTTCAGTACTATGAATTATATTTAAAAAAATTAAACATCGGATATCGCACAGGTAACACATGTACAGTATTTAAGGGGATATGTAACACCTTTTAATAGTAGGCCTATACATTTAGTAAAATCCAAAGTGTAATTTCTACATATTCTGAATGAATGTTGTGCTGGAATTTAATATAGTCATCAGCCAATACCTCTAGATTAATAAACTTTTTAGAATCCATAAAATACAGTATTTATTGTAAATGGTAATTATATTTTTCAATTGGTGCAATTTGTGCAGGGAAAATTGGTTTCCCCGATATTTTGTACGATTTCGAATATTTTAAAATGCTTTCTTCTCTGTTCTATTCACAATGTGCGTGTGAAGAAATTATTGCCCTTGTAATATCCATTACAATCCTATTTATTATACTCTTATATAAATCTAACTTCCGTAGCATGCAATTTTACCCCATTAACCAAATTATATTTTGATTATTAAGAAGAATCGTAATTTTATTAACTTGAATTGTCGCACCACCAGTAGGCGATCCCTAGATTATTACTGGCCAAATCTTGTACATTGATCTGGTAAGGGCAGGATTTTCCTTTTAATTGAGAATTAATTTAATTCAGAAAATGTAGGAGACGTATTGTAAAATCATTGCGAAACGGAAGTCATTTACATTTATTAAAGGTATTCTTTGAGTAGGACTGTACCGTGGTGTGTTTCATAATAAGGATAATTGATATGAGCTGCTGTTATGAAAATATGAACGACTCAGAATGTTATCGCATCTCATTCTCGCAGCTTACACAAACAATATTGGCTCGCCTACTGGAAATGTCATCGAGGTCATCTGCCAAAATCGGTGCCTCCGACTATACAACGTGAAAAGAGATGTATAGGTCGCGCCAGGGATGTGGCAGATGGATTTTTTTAATGTGTACTGGAGAGCGAGTTCTTCCCGCTGCAAGATCGGCTGTTATCTCTGTCGCAGTGGAATGGGTAGGACATAAGAGTAAACATGCACGCCAGAGCATTTGTGCACTCTGGACAGTCACCTCCAAAAACTAAACAAATATTACAGTAGTCTATATGTGTCTTTGGTATTCCTAAGAAACTTGTTCGATTAATTAAAATGTGTCAACTTACAGCAAAGTCCGTATAGGACAGTTTCTATCTGATGCTTTTCCAATTCACTGCGGGCTAAAGCAAGGAGATGCACTATCACCTTTACTTTTTAACTTCGCTCTAGAATATGCCATTAGGAAAGTTCAGGATAACACAGAGGGTTTGGAATTGAACGGGTTACATCAGTTTTTTGTCTATGCGGATGACGTGAATATGTTAGGAAAAACTCCACAAACGATTAGGGAAAACACGGAAATTTTACTTGAAGCAAATAAAGCGATAGGTTTGGTAGTAAATCCCGAAAAGACAAAGTATATGATTATGTCTCGTGACCAGAATATTGTACGAAATGGAAATATAATCTGTTATATATATGGAAATATATATGTATATGGAAATATGTTAATCCTTAGTCAATAGATAAGACTGAGTTTTACGAAATACGAACATTAAGGGATGGAAAATGGGAGGCAGTAATGATCAAAATAATTATACCGATTTATTTTGTTTAACCAGCAGACGTGTAGCCTTTAAATTTAAAACAAAGATTCACTCATAATATTGGGTTAGACTATTCATCTCATCTCAGAATTGTTTGTAAAATGTATAAGGAAAGTAAAAAAATTCAATTTCATGTAGGCTACTCCCTTGAAATAACTTCATTTTTGTGTTTTTTTGTTGTTTTTTTGTTGTTTTTTTTTTTACTTCCGAGCACAGAGGAGAGAGAAATAAGTCGACGATTTTAAAAATGCACTAAACTATATTTAACTAGAGACGTAAAATTTAAAATGAAGGTTACTCTCTAAAATATTGGTTAAACATTCTTAGATTTTTTAAATACCATATCCTAAGGTACTGATGAAAGGCAGAAGGGAGTGAGAAATCTCATGTCATCCGATCTCGATGAAAGTCGATATCTGGGGATCTTTGTGATCACAGAATACGAATAAGGTATTATTTAGTCCGACTTTGTCCCTAAAGTGGTGGAGTGGGACAAAAATGGGCGAAAAATTAAATTAGATATCTCAGGGGTTTTCGAGACGAAAATTACGAATAATACAATATGTGCGAATTCAATATGGCAGTTTCAGTACTATGAATTATATTTTAAAAAATTAAACATCGGATATCGCACAGGTAACACATGTACAGTATTTAAGGGGGTATGTAACATCTTTTGATAGTAGGCCTATATATTTAGTAAAATCCAAAGTGTAATTTCTACATATTCTGAATGAATGTTGTGCTGGAATTTGATATAGTCATCAGCCAATACCTCTAGATTAATAAACTTTTTAGAATCCATAAAATACAGTATTTATTGTGATTGGTAATTATATTTTTCAATTGGTGCAATTTGTGCAGGGAAAATTGGTTTCTCCGATATTTTGTACGATTTCGAATATTTTAAAATGCTTTCTTCTCTGTTCTATTCACAATGTGCGTGTGAAGAAATTATTGCCCTTGTAATATCCATTACAATCCTATTTATTATACTCTTATATAAATCTAACTTCCGTAGCATGCAATTTTACCCCATTAACCAAATTATATTTTGATTATTAAGAAGAATCGTAATTTTATTAACTTGAATTGTCGCACCACCAGTAGACGATCCCTAGATCATTACTGGACAAATCCTGTATATTGATCTGGTAAGGGTAGGATTTTCCTTTTAATTAAGAATTAATTTAATTTAGAAAATGTAGGAGACGTATTGCAAAATCATTGCGAACGGAAGTCATTTACATTTATTAAAGGTATTCTTTGAGTAGGACTGTACCGTTGTGTGTTTCATAATAAGGATAATTGATATGAGCTGCTGTTATGAAAATATGAACGACTCAGAATGTTATCGCATCTCATTCTCGCAGCTTACACAAACAATATTGGCTCGCCTACTGGAAATGTCATCGGGGTCATCTGCCAAAATCGGTGCCTCCGACTATACCGCAAGCGAGTTTTGAAACGGCTAGTTGCAAGAATGGAACAGGCTGACATGAATATGCATGAGTGTTGTATGCTCACAGTCCTAAAAAGTCAGTGAAATTCAGTATTTTCATGCTGATTCATAAAAAAACGCAACCTTAATCAAGCGGCCATTTTACAATGTAACTTCTGATGGCCGCTTTAGACAGGTTTCACTGTATTTTAATAGAGAATTTTCTCCCCTTTAAATTGATATAAGAATTTTCGATTTATACCTTATGGTTTTTCAGATAAGTCCCATTTTCCAAAATTCTGCGTCATCAACCACGGTCACTTCTACGAAGATCACTCCAAAAGTAATGCACAACATTTTTTAAAATTTACTTTTTATTCTAAACCTTTGCAATTGATGGAGGTTATAGGTGCATCCTTCCCTCTTGCAATCAAATTTAATTTAAGACGTTTCCGTGAGTGGCGCCATGATGGCACTCTTCAAGATGGCTGCTGTACTTGACATTCGTCAGAAGCAACGTGCTGTTATCGAGTTCCTGTGCTATGAGAACAAGACAGTGGGAAACATTCACAAGAGGTTGAAAAAAGGTATATGGAGATGCAGCTGTCGATCATAGCACGGTGAGTCGGTGGAAAAGCAGATTATCTTGGGAAATAGGCTACGCCAATATTCGGGACACTCCATGCAGTGGAAGACCCTGCACTGCACGAAGACCTGAGAAAGTGCAGCGCTTTAACAACATGGCTGTGGCTGACAAACGCGTAACAGTGAAAGAATTATCATTCCAAGTTGGAGTAGAAGAAGCAATTGTTTGCAGAGTATTGAAACAGTTGAGGTTAAAAAAGGCTTGTGCCAGGTGGGTTCCCAGGATGTTAACAGAAGGCCACAAAGAAACCAGAAAAACATTGTGCAGCGAACGTTTGGACCAGTATTAGTATGGTGGAGATGAATTTCTTGCAAGAATTGTGACAGGAGATGAAACATGGCTCCACGATTTTGATCGGAGATAAAGAGGCAGACAATGGAGTGGCATCATGCAAATTCACCGAAGAAAAGAAATTCAAAACTGTGCCTTTGACAGGAAATGTTATGGCTACTAAGTTTTTCGTTTCAGAAGGACTCTTGCTCGTGGACATTACGCCACACTGACCCACCATTAATTCTGATGCATATGTGACAACTCTCAAGAAACTTCAAGCTCGACTGAGTTGTGTTCGACCACATTAGGAGAAGCAGAATCGTCTGCTATTGCACGACAACGCATGACAACATGTCAGTCACAAGACCACAGACTAGATCAGAAAACTTGAATGGACAACATTGAAACATCCGCTTTACAGTCCTGATTTGGCACCATGCGATTACAATCTCTTTGGTAAACTTAAGGAACGAGGTTTGAAGATGATGACTCCCTTGTGCAAGCTACTAAAGAGTGGCTCAGACGTGTTGGTTCAGATTTTTATCATGCAGGTATACAGGCCCTCATTCCAAGGTGGCGCAGGGCAGATGAAAGGTGCGGGGATTATGTGGAAAAGTGAGGTATTTTTCCTGAAGGATGTATCTACATTCTATGAAAACAGCAAAGCTGTAGGATAAAAATGTAATTTTTGAATAAATATTGTGGATTACTTTTGGAGTGATCCTCGTAGCTGTCAATCCCCTCGTCCAGCATTGCTTGTAAAATAAACTTCTTTCTAGTCCCAAAATATATGCATAGGTATCAGGGCATGATCATTTGATTGAAAACACGTTTTCACATAATGAAGTAATTTGTAATCTTTTACTGTTAGTTATAAAACTGTAAATTTGTGTGCCAGTGATGTTGAACGTCATTTTAATAAGAGTCCAAAAGTATAAATTAAAATTTTGAGAAGGATGGGCATAAACCCTGGGATAAACACCATCGCAGGATTTGTTACATCTTTGGAAAATAAAAACAAAAATGCCAAAAAACATTCAACACCTGAAGTTAAAACAAGTAGGACGTATTTGAGAGGCAAAAAGAAGCTGAAACAGGACCGATATGAAGCTGCTTAAGGGGTAACATATGATGATGGAGTCTTCAAAACTCTGAAAGTTTATGGTTAATTTCCTGCAAATAGTAATTTTAGAATATTTAATTCTTTTAAACATGATATCTCAGCCAAATATGGTGATACCAAGAAGATATTGGTGTCATTTTGAAGCTTCAAATGTCCCCTAGTGCCTGGCAATGAGTAAAATAACATTAATATAGTTAATAATTATCTATGGATTTTTTTACATTATGTATGCAACATAAAATATTAGTATGTTACATATATGGTAATATTTAATTAATGTAAATGAAAATAAAAAATAGCTCTATGTCAGGCACTAAAGAATAGTTTTAGCTATAAAACAGTGAAAAAAATGTGGCTCTATCCTAAAAAACTGCATGAGCTATCATGTTTCAATTTGTATGTCAAAATTATAAACAAAATAATTTTTATAAATATTCTAGACATAATTTCAAGGGATCTGTTCACTTCATTCTCTTTCTAGTACCATTCTCAATTGTATAAAAATTTTACAGTGCAAAATTACGCAAAACAAAATTTTCTGTATGTAAAGGTGTACATATAGGCCTACCTTAATGGAAAGAAAGAAACAAAGAAAGAAAGAAAGAAAGAAATGGGTATATCCCGAATAAAACACGCTGTAACATCTGCTTTGTCCAATATTTTCCAATACGACCAAGACTGAGATTGAAC
Organism: Periplaneta americana; assembly: GCF_040183065.1. Lineage (NCBI taxonomy): Eukaryota > Metazoa > Arthropoda > Insecta > Blattodea > Blattidae > Periplaneta > Periplaneta americana. The sequence continues at coordinate 124,136,878 of NC_091124.1, read as the reverse complement.
CTAGGATCTAGAATGGAAGACCAGCGCCCTAGCGCTGAACCACAGACGCACCCTGGCATTAACATTAATATTGCTAGTTTAGTTGCTACCTAATAAGAATCATTAGCTGATTTCGTGTTGAAATGAGAGACATTTCAAACTTCCAGTTCACTTATTGTCATATATGCATTGTAAGTTCTCGTAGACACTGAGGCTTACAGTTAGGTCTATAGCTCGTTTTATTTGGCGCTTCTTTGTTGGTGGTCACATAGTACCTGAAAAAAAGAATTGTGAATGTGACATTTTGTTTAAGTGCTACGTTAAACTTTCTTCCATTAAAGGGACTGGGTTGTAGGCCTAATTAGGGGTAAAAAATCCGATTTCTTATTTTGTGTTTGAAAAAAACAACAATAAAACTTGCTTCTTAAAACAAAATATATTGTGGGGGTACCTCTGTAGATAAGCCCTTTAGATGAATTCTTTAAATTTGGAGCGTGTAATTCATGCAACCTTTTCTGTTAATGTATTTTTCCGTTAGTTGATATTTTTCAAGCTTTAGTGTATTTTTCTCTCAAATTACTGAATCTTTTTACATGAAAAATTTTCAGTGTTTGCGGTAGCCTGTGTTCTACAAAGTAGACCTTATGAGTTTATAAATATCACAAACATAACATGAGGAAAAAAAATAGTTTCATTGAAATAAATGACAAAAATTGTTTAACAGAATTTAATACTCTTCTGTTTCACTAAGAGTGAAACATTTAACTGAACTTTGATTTAGAATTATTTACAACATGCATTACTCAATAACCTAAAAAAGTACAACGTATACGAGTGAAGATTGTAGCAAGTAATATGCACCTGAAGAATGAGGTACATTTAGTAAAGTGAGAAAACAGGTTATCATTTAGGGCCTTTCGTTTGAACTTGTATAAGAAACTAATTAATTATTAGTTGTTTTTATACGACTGATTTCAAAAAAATTGATTGTATAAACATGGAAATTTTTATTCCACTCTTAACACTAAATGTCTAGAAATATTAAACTAAACTTATGTACAGAGATCCTTTATTCGCACAAGCATCACTATCCACTGACCTTAAGGTGCCCCACCTCTAGATAATAAATAATAAACCGTGTTCTTGTTTGTAGTTGCAGATCGAAGGCCTCTTGCAGAGAAGCCTTTACCTCCCGAAGGTGAGAGCCACTGTTGATCTACTCACGCATTGGCTCTGCGACAAAGAAAGGAGCAACATATGCCTCAGCCTTGGAGTCTCCTCAAATGGTATGTCTTTTCCATTATATCGGAGATATTTACACGGAAGTATAGGTCCTCCGCATTTATAATGCGGAAAAATGTTTATTTTTGCACTGGTTATGTATTAGTAGGTCTGTTTGTTTATGTAGTATAACGTTACACATATTTACTTGATACTATGCAGCTTAATAACGAAGAGCAGCGAGTAACTCGACATCGACTCGAACAATTATTTCTTAAAAAATTATCCACAGACAGTAGATTCAATGTATAGAGAAATCTTTTTCGTAACTTTAATAATAGATTATTATTATCCATACATCCATATATCCTCCTATGTGTAATTAATGAATCCAAACATTAACAAAGCCATTTAACTGTCATTTCACTCATTCATCCACCCAGCCATCTATTCACACCATCATCAATCATTCAGCGATTAACAGGCCTGTGCAATAATCCAATTCACTCATCATTATATGACATTTTACGATCAATGTAATTTATCTCCATAACTGATTTTCCATTAATTCTCACGGGTGGCCGCTCACATATTTTTGCGTTCAGTCAACAATATAACTATCCATTTGTTCAACAACCACTCTTCTATATTTCCATTAATTCTTGCACATAATTTTTCATCCGTCTATTACACCTTCCATATTTCCAAACAGAATTCAATCCTACTATCCGTCAATGTATTTATCCAACCACCCATTAATCCAACAAACAATCCACTCTTTACTCTACTAATTCAATAATCCACCCATTTAAACATCCTCTTATCCGTCAACGATGTCATCTATTTTTATATCTGTCCATCCATCTATCCATCTTTTTATCCATCTATCCATCCATCCATCCATCCATCCATCCGTCCATCCATCCATCCATTCATCCATCCATCCATCCAAACATATTTTCATTTTCTCATCAGTATTCCACATTTCATTAATCTACTCCTCTAGAGCACAGGATAATTTTATTCAAATTCACATCCATCCTACTATCCAAACTATTATTTCTATCTTCTCATTCATCCTTCAGTTATTTATTTAATCCTAGAATGCATACCGGGATGACGTGTCACGCCACAAAAACTTATATTTTGTTGCCGTATCTTTGGATGGCTTTCAAGAGCTCTCAAATCACAGGCATTCATTCACTACTTAGAGCAGTTTCCACTTCTCATTAGGCTGTGAGTTTCAAAGCATTACACACGTTTCACGAGCTTCGTGAGTTGGTTAGTAACCCCAGGCACGTTTGTAGGTTTTTATAGTCGTTTCTTGTCACTGTGTTAGTAATGGCTCTAAGAGGTGGCGATTTAAATTCTGGTATACGTATCGGGGCATGTCTTGAAACAAATGAAACTCGCTAGATTTTCTTCATGTTTCCGCGCTAAAGATAGGAAAACAAAAATATCTTGTGTAAAGAGCAACAAACTGGCAAGTTCAGGACATAGGAGAGATATTTGCGTTGAATGTTCAAAATAAGTGTTCTTACCCTGCAATTTTAAAATACTAGTCTACTAAGATTATTTCCAAATTTTGAAATACTGTTGGAAACATGTCTCTTCTAAAAATTATGTATTCAGTTTTGAAGCCAATTGTAATATATTATTATAATCCCATTTTGTTTGATGAATTTTTAAAAATCATATGTGAAAATTAATTTTGTTACCAGCAACTCTATATTTTAAATATAAAAATAATTACATAATTTTATAATTCATCAGTTACGAGCAATTTTCAAGCACTGACCTTTCCATTACAGTACAGTAATTCTTTAATTTTGTAGTTTTATAAAGTTAATTTGTCTTTTCGACTTCAAATTTATTTTTCCATAATCCAAAAATCCTTTGTGTAACATACCCGTAAAGAATATAATAAGCTTACAAAATAAAAGTCATTGTACACAATAGGCCCAAAAGTATATGAAGGGTGACTAGTAACCCCAGGTACACAACCAAAGCTGTCAAAGGTTATGCAATCCAAGGTTCATTTACTACCCAAGACACTTGGTACAAAGCCATCCGTCTTATTCTTATGTTATGTTATTTATTTATTTATTTATTTATTTATTTATTTATTTATTCTGGAGTAGTTAAGGCCATCAGGCCTTCTCTTCCACACCACCGGAAATACAAATACAATAACAGAAATAAAAAGAAAAAACACTATAAACAAAGTAAAGTCACACAAAAATATGAATATATCGACTTTTTCTTGCGTTTATTTCTTATTTATCAGTATTAATGTTCATACATCCGTCGTATGATTATTAATTTTTCTGTCTATTATCATACCCAAACTTGCATTAGGCCTACCCTATTTAACCTTAGTTCCACACTTCTACCTTTTCAAAATTTATTGCCATCATATAATTCATCAATCTTTCTTTCTACTCTTCTATCAAACTTGAATTTCTCTCTCACCCTTAGATCCAATTTTCTCCTATCCAAAATTAACTTCATAATTCAACAAACCTTCTGTCTACCATACAATCCAACTTCCATTCCCTTATCCACATTTTTTCTTACGGAGTAGGACTGAAGGCTTGCACCGCAGTCTAGGCTTATTGTACTTACTGTACCTCCTTACATGAGGTTGACTGTTAGAAGTCAGCAAGTCCACCGCTATGAAGTAATGTTTAGCGCGTCTGACCGAGAAACGAGCAGGCCACGGTTGAAATCCCGGTTGGGGCAAGTTACCTGCTTGAGTTTTTTTTCGATGTTTTCTCTCAATCAATCGAAGTAGAATTGTGGGTAACTTGGACTCATTTTGCCATCATAATTCTCCTCTTTCATCATCATCTACGTTTCTTTTAAAGGTTTCGGGCTTGCTCCGATGTAGAACCGGCTGCAGGCCGCCACTAAATTTGATCCCCGTTGATATGTGGTCACTCGTTGTTGGTGGTAGCGCTACGCACCGTGGGCTCTTCACTGCGCTCATGGTAACTCGTGGGGCCGGAGTTGAGGGACCGTGGAGAGGTAAAGGGATCATTAGGCTGTAGGGGAGTTCAGAGGCGGCGCTCAGCGGGATCTCCGCGGGAGGGGGAGACCTTAGGGCATGTACACCATTCCATCTTGTGTAGTGCAATGGGCCCACCCTAGCGGCCTGTATTCGAGGAAGTTCCAGTTAGTGTCCTCCCTTAAGGGGAAATAATAACACAGGTAAGCAAGACCAGATTCCTGTAAGTATCATGATTCACTGTTTGTTGTCATTTATCAATTCAGCCGCACAACATTCGTTCCGACGGAGTCCGCGATGAATGCTTCTTCGTGCCCATGATAGTTCTTCAGCCGTCTCAGATCGATGTCATCTGTATGCAGATCGCGTCTATCTACCCTCACATCCACTCATCTCTTTATTGAACATTGATTTCACACTTATCAGTCCTCCCGTCTACCATTCCATCTATACGCAAATCGCGTCTATTTATTTATTTATTTATCTATTCATTCATTCATCATTCATTCATTCATTTATTCACTTACTCACTCACTCACTCACTCACTCACTCACTCACTCACTTACTCATTCACTTGTTTGTTTGTTCGTTCGTTTGTTTGTTTGTTTGTTTATTTTATTGCTAGTAAGTTTGGCTGTACTGGAATTGGTTCCCAAATCTGTGAATTAGTTCCCAGTTCGTCCCAGAGCTATACTGGAGTTGGTTCCAGGTTGATTTCTCCTGTGTACTGCAATTGGTTCCCGCGCTAGATCAAGACAGAAAACATTTCCCTTCCCATTTTATACAGACTTAGGACTGTCAACTACTGTCTACAGTAGTAGGTAGGTTAAAAATGTTTTGTGCTTGGCGGACACGCTGCGTCGAATAACTTCACAATTTCATTTCTGTACTTTTAAAAATTTGAAACAAACGTGTCGCAGGAATGCATATCTACTTACACTGCTATCAGAAAGCTTTTCCATCCAATATTTCACAAAAGCTTCATTTTGTTGCATTATCTTAGGCCTACATTTACTTTTACTCCTAAGCTTAATGTAAGTATCTCACTGAACCTCCATCAGAGCATCTGCAAGTGCAAATATATTTGGGTGTGGAGCACAAAAGTGCGAATTAAGTTTACTGTGAAAAGATTCACAACAGTTGGTTGTTCGCTCTAAGGAAAAAGTAAAGTCAGCCCATATTGGAGGTGGATGCTCACTTGTTGGTGTATATAAGTATGGAGGAGGTAATAAAAGAACTGGTCCACTCGATCGTCTATAGGTTTGACAGCCATTAAGTCATTAACAAAACAATCTTCAACTTTTTGAGGAGCCAATAAAGGCAGTCCGAATATAGTTTTTAGAAGCTGACCTATTTCAGATTTCTTACTTTTAAATTCAGTACTCAAACCTAAGGATTGAATTTTCCTCCACCAAGATTGTGCAAGATGGAACCTACAACCTTTACAGGAAAAAGCAATAATGTTTCTTTCGGAATCATTTATAAACAAAAACTGTTCGTTTTTATTAGTGCTGAGGTCGTACGAAGACATTGTCAAATGTAGTTCAACTAAATATTGGGGTAATTTCGGTCTTACAATTTTTTTATTTTACTTTTTAATTGGTGGCACTTTATATGCCTGTTTAAATAAGTTCCAGGTCTCTTATGGACCCTTGCCTTTCGCAGTCGTATGGAAAAATATGATTAATGTGACGCTGACGTTTTCATCTTCCTTCTATCTTCATCAATGTTGGAGTTAGGTGAGCTGAGTGTAGCAAGTTGAGGGTGATCACTGAGTTAATTCTTGCATGAGAAGGGGTCTTACAATTAAGCGGGTGCGGTATACATTATTCCTTACCGTACAGATGTCACTGTTAGTCAGAGTCTGAAAATCATCTTTTTCCATTAGCTCAAGGCGAATAATTTTCGATGGACGTTCGTACAAGTGCTGCACAGCTTTTCGTTTCACTTGGTTGCTAAACTTTTGACGATTTAAAGTTGCTGTGTTACACGTGTCGTGGTTATGTTCTACGTTGAATTCCATTATAATATCTGAAGCAGAAAGTTTCACGAAACACTTACATCCTCTTTTAACACAAGTATATCTTTCCACACCACCAGATAATGCTTTCTGAAAAACGAACTTGTAATCACTGATCACTAAGAGTTTTTTCCCCTTTTCACTGAGCATAGTAGTAAAATCCATAATTAAGTGCAATACAGCTGTCCTGTACTTCCACTGTCACTGTAACTTATGATCGATTAACATCCATGTTCCACACAGCGTAGATGGAGTCACGGGTCATGATCGATTATAGGTGGCGTTATACGCAATAACAACTACTCTGCTGCATGATCGATTAACAGCGTAGATGGAGTCACGGGTCATGATCGATTATGTTGTTGTTGTTTTCTAATTCCAGGCGTTTGACAATAAAGTCATTTGACCTCTTGCACTCCAATATTTTTCAAAGATATTATCATGATCAGCCACTGAAGCACAGATTTTGAGGTGTTCCGAATCCATTTCTTGGTTTGAGTTGCACAATGGGCAGTTAGGGGACTGATTTATTCCAATTCTATGTAGATGTTTGGCCAAACAATCATGGCCTGTTGCCAATCTAAATGCAGCTACAGACGATTTTCGTGGTATTTTTTTTTAATGAGCAGTGTGTGGTTAAGTACCAGGTCCTTTACTTAGGACCCTTGCCTTATAATGAATCTGAAGGGTAGCATATGATTAGTTGGATAATTTGTTGTTTAACTAATGTCTACTAGCAGCAGACAAGTTAGGTGGACAGTGTTGGATTGATATTGAGGTGTAAGGAATGTGTTTCGTGGTAAATCGGGAATTAACTGTGGATTTTGATGATCGATTATAGGTGGCGTTATGGGCAATAACCAAAGACGTTTTATAGTTTAACCTAGACTCACTACGAGCGCTGCTCCTCGACCAAAAATTGAACACTTTCGCATATCTCCATCTTGAGGGTGAGTGTCATGTGACTACAATATGTTTACATAACGACTCCGCCTAATTTGAAATAACATAGAAGGTTATTCAGTTTTATTGAATGTGTTAGGAGTAAGTGCATATTAATTTAATCAATAGTGTGTGTGTATATACTGTTTATATAGTTTAAATGAATCGTTCTCCTGTCATATACGTGAAATCACAGTGTAGGCCTACTACCTGGTTCTGTGCTACATATGAGACCTATACAAATAGTAGTATTTTAATCATATTTCTTTGTTATAAGTGAAACCATCGTGTGCTCTTGTGCTGCATACAACTTTACAAATAGTGTTCTTTTATCATTTATTTTCATCGTATTCCTATATAAATTCCGTAAGATGAATCATGGTGCATAGTTGTGCTGTATACAACTGTACGAATCGACGTAAGAAGGATTCGGAAATTTCTTTTCACAAGTAAGTTAGTTACATATATTGTATTAGGATATTGTAAAGTGACTAAGAACATTGGTACAAATTTATTGTGTTAATAGAAGAGAATGTTTTATAGGAGTAAGCGCAAACTTTCTTTTTAGGTTTCCATTGCAAAAGCCTGAGCTTGTCAGTAAATGGTTATCTGCTGTTAAAGGCGATAAATTTATACCATCAATTCACCACCAGTACTGCTTTGCACAAGAAGAGAGTTAGACAGCATCTCTCTAAATCAATTTTATTTATGAATCAATAAGTGAGTGCAAAATAAATCTGGTTAAGTATTTTCATACTATCTAGATATGGCCTAGTTACAATATTTTGACATTCTTGCACATATTCGATTTAATAATAACAGTTGATGCATTTCCTTGTTTATTGAAATATTTATTATTAGGCCTAAGAAAAATGCACACAGTGTGCAAGATAATGTCCTAACTTCATTAATTAAATACTTCAGGAACTCCATCCGTACAGATTTGATGAATTGTGTAAATATGAATAGGCCTAATCACGAAGACAAGAATTTTTAATTGACAGTTTTAGCATAACAGCTTAATGTTTGTTGTTCACAAAGATGACGATTACTGACTGACAGTTCCAGTTTCTTCAATTATTTGCTGTTGTAGACTACTATAGGAATGCAGGTGATTACGTTTCACTGTTTATATTTGTTTTTTATCCTTGTTACTCTATTAGCTTATATTTGGTTGTTTTTTATGGTATAGTAATACATCTTAGTGTCTTTTGCGGTTGCGTTCTATCAGCATTACTTTTCGTCCGCTATTTTACACGACCGCAAGATGCACACAATGTGCAAGATTAAGTTAATGTTCTCACTCGGTTATTGAAATATATTTCAGGAAGCCCATCCTACGGATATGATGAATTATGTAAATATAAATACCCCCAAGTCACAAAGACGACGAAGATTATTGACTGGCAGTTGCAGGATTAATATCTTTGATTATTTGATGTTATACCACAAGAATGCAAGTAATTACGTTTTACTATTTATATTTGTCTTTATCCTTGTTACTCTTAGGCTCATGTTTGGTTGTTTTTATGTTGTATAGTAATAAATCTTAGTTTGTTTTACGATTGCGTTCTATCAGCATTGCTTTCCGTCCGCCTCAAGATGGCGGCGAGCGATCGCTTCAATTTGGGTCCAGTCGTATCTTCTGCGCAGCTGGTAGTGTGGGGACTTGGCAATAACAACTACTCTGCTACATGATCGATTAACATCCATGTCCCACACAGCGCAAATGGAGTCACGGGTGATGATCGATTATAGGTGGCGTTATAGGCAATAACAACTACTCTGCTACATGATCGATTAACATCCATGTCCCACACAGCCTGCTACAAAATCACAGCCTTGGATATTTTAACTGGGGAACCAACTCACGTTGATGATATTTGAACATAGGGAACCAACTCACGTTGTTGATATTGTGTTTGGGAACCAACTGCAGAATAGCGGTAAGTTTGAAATGAATAAAATTTAATACAATGTAAGATGAACTAGCCCACTCCTGAATGAGTAAGACTCGTGCTTAGAAGAGGATTCCATTACAGACAAAAATAAAATTAAAATTGAGAGTGAATACTGATTAAAAAGTGTTTAATATGTTTAAACCTAAACTATAAATCCAATAATTTTTTTTTTATTTTTTATTAATTTGGAGAGAACTGAACTCGTGGTTAAAATAATATTAGAATAAAATTTGTTTAATAATCTGGGACCTTGACTCATGCTGCGATAAAAAGCTGCATTGGTTTTACATTTAGGTTCAGACAAACACAGAGAAGTCGTATTTTTAGTTCTGTATTTATGTATATACCTTTCAAAGTTATTAAGATTTCTGTGAAAATATTTGAATAAAATAAAATAATAAGTTTATTTAATGTTAAAAACTTTGAAATGTTTAAACAAAAATTCAGTTGAGTAATCTTTCTGCTTTTTTAAACAAATTTTTAATACTTTTTCTGTAGTAAAAATTAACGGATATAGGTTGGATTTATAAGTTGCACCCCAACCTATAATACTATACGTAAAATAGATTGAAATAATGCTAAATAAATTATACGTAAACAGTAAATTGACAAAATATTTCTTAGAACAACAAAGTAATATAATGTTTTACGTAATTTATTACAAATATAAAGAATATGATTATTCAATTTTAAATGATTATCAATAATTATACCTAAGTATTTAACCTCTTTAACTTCGTTAATAACTGAACAATTGCAATTTGTATGGGAACAATAAAAATTATGCATTTTAATTTGTAGAGTAGATGAAATTGGTTACTACCTTTACTGTTTAAAGAAAATGGGATAGCTACTGTTTTATCTTTATTACAAGTGAATTTAAATCAAATCTTTTTTTATTAATTTTAAGCCGCAATTTGCATTATAATAAGCATAAGTCCAAGTTCTTCCACTAAAAAGTAAAACAGTATCATCAGCATACCTTAGATCTACTCTTATCTTTATCGAAAACTAACTTCGTAATCATTCATCACTCCGCCCACCTACTATTCCATCCAACTTCCATTCTCTATCCACCAATACATCCAATCTTCCCTCCATCCAACATTAACTTCATAATTCATCAATCTTTATGTTTACCGATCTATCCAACTTTCATTTCTCTGACCACACTTCCATCCACCATTCTCTCAAACCCATATTAATTCATTTTACTCGTCAATCCTTAAAACTCCTCATCCATCCATCCATCCATCCATCCATCCATCCATCCATCCATCCATCCATCCATCCATCCAGTCATTGATTTATTTTTAATTCCATTTATTTTAACTCGTAAAATGAATCATTTTAAAATGAGTGGCAACACTTTAATTAAGAACAAAAACTTATCTATTCACATTTGATACAATTCTGTAGTGCTTGGGAAAAATGGCACAAGTCAAAAAATGTTAATTTTACAGGACAAGGAAAAAAACTGTCTTCACACTGGTTTATGTCGATATGATTTTCTTCTGTATGAATTATTGTAATGGGAGAAATACTTATATCTCTTTTCCCAAGCGAGTAGATGTTCCGTAAGTTGTCAATAAATTGATAAAAAAATGTTTGTGGAAACTGACTTATTCCACTTTTTCCAAACACTGCAGAATTATACTGTAGTTCTTAAAAATAGTCTTCTCCAATATGTGGTAGACTACCCATCGTCACACCTTTGTGAGGAAGGATGTCATCCAAAGCGTCATTTTAATCTATGCTTCAATTAAATGCTCTACAGATTATATTTATAAATTGTATCCATTTCAGAGTTTATTTCATCTCAAGAAGAAGTTCGTAGTCGCAGACATTCATATCTGGAGAATACGAAGCACAATGGATCCTTTAATGCTTCACGACATTGTTTAGAATTTTTCCTCTTGCAACCTGTACATTACTGAAGAAGCTTTACTCATATTTACTAAATATTTGCTTAGAGCTATGCAGACAACTATTCTATTAGTACAATCAGTATTTGTAGAATAGGCCTACAAATAAGATCATTAACTTATATCTTACAGATAACACATATGAGGCATCACTCCATTTCATACTACCAGCTTACTTAAGCCACTGCTTGTCAGGCCGTATACTAACGGTGTTGCCACTAATTTGGCAATTGCCTATGTAGTTAAACGAGTATTACCGAACTATTAAATTTATTTACTTGCATTAAATAAATGTCAGCAAGACTACTAGTAGGGTAAACATTGGTAATTTCGTGACAGTGGTTACTTCGTGATACTTTTTCTTTGCTCTTTCGTGAACTAACCAATGGTGTTACCAATGGTCCGCCAAGGGATTGCATATGTTGTCCGGTTTCCAGAAACATACAGCTATGCTTTGTGTGACTATTGTAGCTACTTCAGTGACCTTTTATGTTTGGAGAGAGCAAGATAGCGTCGACTTCTCAGGTGTACAAATTTTGTGGATGTTTGTCAGGGAACGGATTTATATGGACTAAAAATATATGAAATATGTAAATATATATGTAGTTATTTTTACCAAAATATGGAATTAAATATGGATTTTTACCAAAATATGGAATTAAATATGGACTTAAAATTATAAAAAAATGACTATGTACGTTAAATATTGGTACATTTTAATCAAACTAAACAAAAAATATAATGGACGTACCTTATCTTCCAATGTAGTTTCAACAAAACACAATTTTTATTGTCTGTTACCATAACAATAGGTTACAAACATTTCTTTCAAGTGCTGAAAAGTGAATCTTCTTCTATTGTCTCTGAGGATAGATTTATACTGACTAAAAGAGCGTTCGACGTCACAAGAAGTAACTGGTACATAATTCAATTTCACAATGTCTGCTGGGGATAAGTCCAAGTTAATCTTCACTGTTGATTCACCACTCATCACAGCAACAACCTTTTGTAGTTCTTCATATCCAGGGTTTTTTGAAAGTACAGTGTCCACCTTAGCTCTTACTGCATCTGCAACTTTACCTCTACCACGATTCAGTTGTTCCACAGTACTATTTATAATTTCAAAACTTTCAGATAGTGAAAGGTGCCTATTTTGGAGACTTTTGAGCGTTTTTATGATGCATGAAAATGTATGCTGAATGTGAGCTAAGTCATTCTTCACACTTATGTCACAGGTAACTGTTTTCGCAGTATCAATTGAGACTGCATCTTCAGAGTCCAATGCAAGGAGAACATTGTTAATAGAGTCTATATGTTCGGCATAATATTCAACTGCTTCTAGCCATGTACCCCATCTAGTTAAAATTGGCTTTGGTGGCAATGGAATTTCAGGGTACATTTCTTTCAACACGTTAACTCTACTGGGAGCTTTGAGAAATACTTTTTTCACTGATGAAATCAACAAATCTACTTTAGGGAAATTGTCTCTGACCACTTCTGCCACACGATGAAATGCATGCGCCACACAAGTAAAATGAGTCAATTTAGGATATACAACAGATAATGCTTGTCCAGCTTTGACCATATAAGGGGCAGCATCGCTAATAAAGAATAACACATTATCGTACATAATACCCTTTGGCCACAGGATACCCATAGCTTCGTTGAACAGTTTAACTATAGTTTTGTTATTGCACTTTTCTAGAACATCACAATGTAAAAGAATTCGTTCAGAATATTGTTCACTTAACAAACCGATAACTACATTACCAACAAGTCTACCTTCTTTGTCGGGAGTCTCATCAATGGAAACCCAAATTGAACTATCTTTAATTTCATCTCTTATCTTCTGTATTGTCTCATCGTAGATGGATGGAGCATACGTCTTCCTAAGTGTTGACTCATCCGGGATTGTATGTTGAGTATATTTTTCAAGGAATTCCCTGAAGACCTTATTCTTTAGTTTGTAGAGAGGAATATCAGCAGAGATGAGAGAACGGCACAGGTCGATGTTAAACTCAGATCTTACATTCGATGTTGTTGGTTGTGTTAAAAACAATTGTCTCTGCTTGGAATTTAGTTGTTTGTTGGCCTGATGTTTACTAGTTGTAATGTGTTGTTGCACCAGGAACTTTTGTGTAGATGATACTGCACACTGACACAAATTACAAAATAATATTTTATTGTCAGTTGATAAACCATCTTCTTTAAATTCTGAAATGTAACTTGTTAGTTTTGATTTTAAATTGACTGAATGACGTACTTTTGGCATATTTACCGTCTTTATAGTATGATTTACAAAACTGAACCTATGTGTACTCTGACTGGCATTTAACTGTTGAGCTGCACAACTGAAGTCTGTTAAAAATTTTAAATTAAATTAATACAGTTTTGTAACTTACTTTCCCATTGTTGATAGGACTGCTAATTTTCAAATAACTCTGATGTTAAAGGGATTACTGAACATGTGTTTAAATCTCTATTGTTGAAATGTATTTTTAAAAGTTAATGGAATTTTGTTTTGTTTTATTGTTAAACCTAATATAATATGGACTGTTTTATATGAAATATGGAAAATATATGGAAATTAACGAAAATATGTACTAAACTCTAAAATATGGAAAAATATGGAAAATAAAAGTAGGATTTTTCAACCCTACACATTGTGAAACATAAAGATAATGCAAAATATAAATTATATTAGCTTTATAAGTAAATATGTATTTACATATAAATCCTTTCCCTGGTAATTACATTACAGGTTTATTACTAAAGGTAAGCATATGATACACTGGTCAAAAAAAAGTTAAGCATAATTAGGCATATAACGGTTTTTATGAATTAAAATAAAATAGATAAATTATAATTGGGTTTCTTGGTTCCACAGAATAAACTTAAAAGTAGAAATACACTATTTGTTAACAATGGACTCAATATGAAATGAAAAAGTTGCATTGTTTGGAAACAACGGAAAAGATAAGGGAAGTTGAAATTCGTACATCATCAAAGAAAAGGAAATGGTACTTTTAGTACCCTGTTTAATAACGTGTTGGTCCTCCACGAACCATGAGGCACTCTTGTATGCGATGGGGCATACTCAGTACCAACGCATCTAAGCTCTCCTGAGGCAAATTGTCCCATTCTTCCAAGGCAGCGTTCCTGAGTTCTTGAATCGTTAATGGGTGATGTGGACGATTGGAAATGGCTCTCCTGAGAAAGCTCCATGCATGCTCTATGCAGTTCATATCCGGTGAGCATGCTGGCCAATCCATTCTTCGGATCCCATGTTCTACAAGATACCGCTGCACACTATGAGCACGATGAGGCCGAGCATTATCGTCCTGTAGAGTGAACCCTTCTCCTACAGTCTCTGCAAAACCACTTACTATGGATTGGAGAATGTTGTTCTCATACACGGCAGCAGTCATGTTTCCCTCTGTTGAAACCAGTGGTGTGTGGCGGCCAAACATGACACCTGCCCAAAACAAGATTGAACCACCAAACTGTTGGTGACGTTCCACGGTCATTGAGGGATGATTTCGTTCCCCTGTTCGTCTCCATACGCGAATAGAGTTGTTGTCAGGGTGTAGGCCCATTCTCACTTCGTCTGAGAATAAAGTTCTGGTCCATTGGTCTCGTGTCCAATTCTCATGTGCTCTAGCCCATCTTGCACGAGCACTCCTGTGATGTGGACGGAGTGCTGGAGTCTTGAGTGGTCTTCGAGCATACAACTCTATGTCATGAAGTCTATTGCGCACAGTTTGGCTACTTACAACAACACCAGTGGCTTCGCGCAGGTCATGGCGCAGAGTTGTAGCTGAGGCTATAGGGTTCCTACGTGCAGATAACCTTCCATACCGGTCCTGACCCGGTGTTGTTTTGCGTGGACGGCCCTCGCGAGGTCGATCTGCTATTGACTGGGTTTCCTGGAACTTTCTCCACAGTCTGGAGACAATACTCTGATTCACATGAAGGATGTTAGCAACATCAACTTGTCTCATGTTTTGTTCCATCAAAGTGATGATTTTGATGCGGTCTGCCATTGTAAGGGTGTTCCGAGCCATTGTACTGCACTATGAAGCAAAACGACACTTATTGAACTTTGCTAGAATTACAGACTTTGTTTACTGCACTATGAAGCAAAACGACACTGATTGAACTTTACTCGAATTACAGGCTTTGTTTACTAGCCGTGATTTGGACGTTACCTACTGATGCAGAATAAAACAAATGAAAGAGTTTGAATTGGTAAACATAATACGTGCCACATAAAACCAAAAGAAATATAAATATCAGGTAATATTGGGTAAACTGGAAATATGCTTAACTTTTTTTGACCAGTGTATTTGGTACAAAGATTTATTGTATCTTCATGAAATTTTAGGAAATGTTTTTGGAGTTTTAGATACAGCTGTAGTCGCCATATATGCTTAGCTTTACTGATAGAAATCTTAGCTGTTTGAGGCGAAATTTAGTTGAGCATTAAGCGTTACATTTTATACTATTTTAAAAATTGTATTACAAAACGAATTTTAGAGATCTGACGATAAGATGTGACAACAAAAAAGAAAAGGGGGACGCAATGTGTTCACTATAGCTTCTGTTTGATTTGTTACCATGCTAAGTGCCAATGATAAATGCTAGATGACTTACTTGCAAGAATTGTGACAAGATGAAACATGGCTCCACCATTTTGGACCGGAGACGGAGGCAGACAATGGAGTGGCATCATGCAAATTCACCAAATAATAGAAATAGAAATAGAAATCCAAAAGTGCACCTTCGGCAGGAAAAATTATGGCTACTGTGTTTTTCGATTCAGAAGGACTCTTTCTTATGGACATCATACCACACGGAACCATAATTAATTCTGACGCGTATGTGGCAACTCTCAAGGAACTTCAAGCTCCACTGAGTCGTGTTCGACGACATCGGGAGAAGCAGGATGTTCTGCTATTGCACGAGAACGCACAGACATATGTCAGTCACAAGACCACAGACCAGATCATAAAATTTGGATAGACAACACTAAAACATCCGCCTTACAGTCCTGAACTGGCTCCGTACGATTACCATCTCTTTGGTAAACTGAAGGATCCCTTCGCGGAACGAGGTTAGGTTGTGCACGCTGCTAAAGAGTGGCTCAGACGTGTTGGTCCAGACTTTTACCGTGCTGGTCTACAGGCCCTCGTTCCTAGGTTACGTAAGGCAGTTGAAAGGGACGGAGATTATGTGAAAAAGTGACATTTTGTTCCTAAAGGATGTATCTACATTCTGTGAAAACAGCAAAGCTGTAGGATAAAAATATAATTTTTAAACAAATGTTATGCATTACTTTTGGAGTTACCCTAGTAATATAGGCTATAGTAAAGTCCGTAATAAAAGTGTTCACCCTTTCAGGGCAAAGAAGATCCCTTTCCAATTTCAATTTCTACTTTTATTTCATTCTTATTATGTGTTCATATGTATTTCTATTATTTTCTTGCTATGAATATTAGACGGAATTACTATGTTTGAAGTCTTGTAACAATAAATGAGAATTTCATTTGACTTTAATAAATTTTTCCACAATTCTTCTACCTCTCACGAAATTATAAATGTAATATCACGAAATTACCAAGGTTATCACGAAATAACTAACCTTTTAGCTTAAGTTGTAAAAGTGGTTTTTGGCACTTGTTCAAGAACGTGTCCAATTTTTTATGTCTCCAGATTTGTACAGAAAATTATCATCTTTTAGATGAAAAAATCGGAATTAGGATATATTTACACATTTGAATTTTAAATTAATTTTAATGAAATTATCACGAAATTACCAATGTTTACCCTATAACCAGTGAATTACCAGCGTGCAAAAACGATGATCTAGTGTCTAGCCGTCCTATTAACAGTGCGCCGAATGCATTATGTGAATGAGCGAATGGTTGAAGAATAGGATAAATTTAAACATGAGTTATTGGTGAATTAATAAATAAATTTATTTATTTTTTTCTGTGATGTAGTAATCTGATAGTGTAGTTAAACATCAGAGTTTTGCGTTGTGTTTCAGGTACTTTTGGACTTCCTCGCGGCCTATATTTCTCACAACCAGTCACGTTGGTGGATGGGTTCTGGAAACCTTTCAGCGATTTTCCACTGCCTCTTGATCCGCATTGTAGACTTGTCGACTTGGCGGTCATGCCAATGCACATATTGAAACAATTTGGCTTAGGAAATAGATGTAAAGGAATGTGGTTGATGTCAGAGGCTCGGAGGAAGGATATGAGGGAACAGAAAGAGAAACAGCATGTTGAGAACTTGAGAAGAATGCGTACACAGCTGGAAGAATCTTGGAAAATTATGATGAGGAACGTTATGATGGAGCAAGGAACTATGGCTCGGAACACGGCAGACAAGGTAGAGGAACTGAGGGAGGTCTTGCGAGAAGAAGAACAGAGACTGAAGAGGGAAAACATAATAAAGATTAAGATAGCAAGGAAACTAGGAGAAAAGGCGCTTTCAGTATTAGAGAAAGAGGAATGAAGAAGATAACGAGGAGCAGGAAACAAATGCATGAGTAGGAGGGGAAGTAGGTATAATCTTTAAGAGAAAGAAGAAGAAAACGAACTTAAGTTGCAAGCTGACAATTGAAAGAAAAATTAAATGGTATGTGAAAGATTGGAAGGAAGGATAAAGAATAGATGGAAGTACGTTTGAAATAATAAACAAAAGATTGGATGAATGTGAGGTTGAAACAATGTGTGTCTGAATGGATGAATGATTGGATGGATGGATGGTGGATGAATCGGTTGAATAGAAGAAAAGGTGAATGGGCGTATGTATTGGTGATTTAAAATTGAAAGGTTTAAATTAAAGTTGAGAAGAATAGCAAGAATGAGAGGTGGAGGAACAGAAAATTGAAAAGATAAATGAAAATTTCGAAGAAAATATGCCAAACTCAACGGGTGAAATTTTTTATAGGAGAATAAAATATTATTTTAGAACGAAAGAAAGTAAGTAAAGATAAATGTAATGAATGATTAGACAGTAGAAAAAAAAGAAGGATGGATTAAAATATTAGGAAAAAATGACAAATATTTGGGAGTTTGGATGGCTGGAAGAAAAGACAGAAGGAAAGAGCTGTGGTACGGTTTGTGAAAGGAGAAATGGGACAATAGGGAATTGTAGATATAGAAAGATAGGTGGGAAAGCAGGTATATATGAGGGTTTAGGTATAGATGGAAAGATGAATGAGCATTGTAATAATAGGTGGGCTAGTATAAGAATGCATATTTGTCAACTTTTAAATTCATTAAAACGAATATATTATGTTAACTGGTTTCTTATTCTGAAGTTTTTTCCTCTCATTACCACTTGAAAGGTATTTTATAACGTTACTTTTTCTGTCATATTGCTAAAGGTTTTACATATACGTTAAAGAAACCAGAATGAATGAAGGGACATGCTGAAGGTTGCATAAGCACTTACGTTCTCTTCCGGGGCGATCCTCTGGCACAAATCACAGCAGTCACTGCTATATTGGTATGAATCTCTTCCGCATATGCTGGGAAATTGTTGTAAGGGAGAACTGAGAGTCAAAAGACATAACACCATACGCGCGATGCTGACCAATGCTCTTCGAGCTAAGGACTAGAGGTTCACGAGGAGATCCACTGCCTTTCTGATAATAATGTTAGGAGGCATGGAACTGACATTATTGCAATTAATCGATCAAAAGCCTAAGCTGAAATTATCGATTCTACTATTCAGTTCGAAATATCTGATGGAGATACCAGTTAAAGTTGACAAGAAAAAAATAACATAATATACGAACCCAAAATGTCATAATTTTTAGATAGGTTTAATCTAAATTTTATCAAAGTGGCTGGTCTCTTCTTGATTCACGTGGTACCATTGTTAAATTTTTTGCTGACTGAAAGAGAGCTTATACATTAGAAAAGTGTTTACAGAACAACGCTGTAATATGTATGACAAAGCACTCAGTTGCTCTATAGAGAAATAATTTATATGGTATATTCAGGAATCTTTGGCGAAACTTGAGAGGAGAAATATATTGTAATATATGTTTCATAATTTGTATTTATCGAAATCAATCTTCGTGAATTGTTCTATGTTTCATACTCTTACAGGAATTCAAAAACTGAGTTATTATCTCATATTTCAAGTCCGATTTGGACAGATTAAATAAATGAATAAATACAATTCTGCGTAAATTAGTTTTATGGAAAATGAATTGTGGTTCAGCACTAAGTAGCGTTATAGGACTTTCCCGACCACTTTTACTTCTCTTACTATCTTTCACAACATTATCACATGTTTGTCTGCTCACCCGGCGTTGGTTCGGGCTTGGATTCGATTCCCATTTCGGCAGATAGTCTATAACGTGACTGGGGTTTTCCCAGAGTTTTCTTAATCGTAAGGCGAATGTCAGGTGATCAACGGCGAATCCCCGCCAAATACGTTCTCGCTATCACTAATTCCGTCAACGCTAAATAGTGTAATATTTGGTGCAGCGTCGTTAAATAACAAAAAAATATATTCTTGAGCCAATCTTCTCCATTTTTGACATAACGTTACGTACCGTAAAATGGGGTAACTTTGCACCATTTTCTAGTTACAAATTTGTTCTGTATGTAGTCTTTCAATGTCTAATTTTGAGATGGGCATTTATTTTATACGTTCTAGGGGCATGTAGGAATGTATTTAGCCAGTCATATCTTCGAAAATAAATGTTATTTGAAATTTATAATCTGCCAAAAATTGGTGCACAGTTATCCATAGTTGGGGGTTACTTTGCACCGCCAGAGTTTTAAGAGGGGTGGTGCAAAGTTTGCCACTGCTGGTGTTACATTGCACCATACACGTGTTAAAAATGAAATATACTCTATCAGGAACAGAAAAAATGGAAACACAGATTCAAAAACTGCTATAAATAGTAACACGGACAAAACATTTTTGAAAAAACTACACAAAATTTCAATATAAGTGGTCACATTCTTCTAAAATGTTATTTCAAAAATGTTTTCAGTTCTTTCGAATGACAAGTCGAGGCAACAGCACGTGAATAACTGTAAAAAAAGTATACGTATTATTTTGTCTAAAGTTCTGGGATGGAATATAAGCAAGCCCTTTCTTGATAATTTTTCTTGGGTGGATTTAGTCTCCCAATTACATCCTCCCATTGATATTCCATAATATCGTCCCTTTCAGGTCATTTGCATTTGTACCCCTCTCAGAATTTTCCTTTGGCATGTCCACACCTGTGGAGTAACGGTCAGCGCGTCTGGCCGCGAAATCAGGTGGTCCGAGTTCGAATCCCGGTCGGGGCAAGTTGCCTGGTTGAGGTTTTTTCCGGGGTTTTCCCTCAACCCAATACAAGCAAATGCTGGGTAACTCTCGGTGCTGGACCCGGACTCATTTCACCGGCATTATCACCTTCATTTCATTCAGACGCTAAATAACCTGAGATGTTGATACAGCGTCGTAAAGTAACCAAATAAAATTAAAAATCCTTTGGCATATTTGCAGATTGTTAACAAGTTTGGTAGTGAGAGCCATGTATGAGTTTAATATGCAATAAAAAGAAAAACAAATCAAGTAATTTAGCTGTAATACAAAGTGTGAATTATAGTAAGCGTTTTAAAACTTCTTGGAAGGTCCTCAAATGAAAATAATGCAATTCAAATTTAAAAAATCTCCTTTGTGTTATTATGCAAAGTAACCCCAATTTAGCCTCATATTCATCTTGATTAGAAAATTATTCTGTGACACCATTTGCCGACAAAACAGTTGCACAAACGGAACTAGAAAGTCTAAATGCATGAATAAGGAACAGATACACGTATAATATTTTGAGATTGTGCACACCATCTGTGATGTAAGATAATTAATTTGATCTATACTTCAATCAAATTACGCGCACGTTCTGTTTTTACGGTTTAGAAATGCCATAAACAAATTCTGTTACCACGAACAGTGGAAAAATACTCTACACATATACCATCTATTGGTGGAAGTGAGAAACAGATAAATTTTGTTCACGTAAACACCCCTAGACCTATATAAAAAGCTATTCATAGATGGTGCAAAGTTACCCTGTAGGTGCAAAGTTACCCCATGTTACGGTATTAAGTAAGCATATGGCGCAACTTCCATAACTTAGTGTCGGCACGACTTCAGACCTCCATGTAAGACAACAGAGAAAGCTACATTACATTTTTTAAGCTACACTCTATCTTAGACATAAAAATGCTGATCTATTACGATTATAAGGTTGTGATTTGAAGGAAGCCTGTTTACAATGTAGGCACTGATACGAAAACAGAGTATAACGTGTTGCTTGGATAATAATCTCCATTTTAAATGATGCTAAATGAAATTGTGTTTTATACATTTTTTTTTATTTTCACAGACAATAACATCCATTTCAAAAACATACATCCCTATTGTGAGTGCATTATGCATTCTTTTACATTATTATTTGCATCACAAAGATCAGGACCTCATGTTTTTGAAACAGATTGGACATTACAGAATTGTTTCTGTTTATCCAACATTGGAGGGAGGCTTCTTAAAATAGACGTTCTTTATTCTAATAAGAGCACAACAAATATGAAAGATGAGCTATGATACAATGGTAATATAAATAATGAAATGTAAAAATATCTATACCGCTGTCTCTGAAACATTGAACGTTTATATTCTTCACACTTTATCGAATTTTTGCTAAAATTGTCTTAAGTGAATCGTGAAATTTTCCTTCTTTCTGTTCAATTAATTAAATCCTAAACACAGATTTAAGCCAATGAACGTCAATATAAATTCCAAATCTTAATATGCTTCATTTACCCAACAATGAACATTTAATTACAACACGTAAGATATCCTACATCAGACCTTTCACCATCTTGGCAACTTAATTTTTATGTTCTTAAATTAATAAAATTAATAAGCAATTCGATTAAGCATTTTCGATGTAGTAGAGTGTAATGTGTGATATTACATAAGGTTTTAGATTTTCACTGTGGTTGTGTTCAGAAGTAGGTTTTTTTGGGTATTCCATTGGTTCTGGAATCCAAAACAGAACATACACATTTTTCTAGGAGAAATTTAAACTTGAGAAGTATAGCGCATTGACATTTGTCTCAGGTTTGAAGTATTTATTCTAGAAATAATTTTGGCTTTCTGTACACACAAAGACCCAATAATACTATAATTATATGACATTCAAGGTTTCAAACAGTTTTCTTCACAGAATCTAGTACTAAATTTAAGTTAAATAAGTAAAGTAATTTTAATTAGTCCTGTAATTCACTAACAACATAACTATGTCATTCTATTATTCATATGAAAGATAGACCTATTATTTATCGTAATATTAAATGAATTTTGGTATGAGTGTCAATGAAAGTAGATTGTATCTATCACTCATATTAATAATTTTGTTTAAAAAAGCAAAGATTGAAGTTATTCAACATTCTTGCCGTGTTAAAAATCGTCTCAAACAATAGGTGGTAGTTATACAAATAAAAAGAAAGCATTATTTTATTATAGCTATGTAGAAGTAATATTTTTCTTTCTTGCTCGTAAACTTACTAAGATGCGGCAAATACGTTGTTCACTTCCTCAGTTATTTATGAAGGTAAAAACAATACCCAGTAGACGCAAGTATCTGCTTCATATTGTGAAACTAGAATTGTGACAACCAAATAAGTTGGCAATATTCAAATTGATATGGAAACTGTGTGTTTTACAAAATCAATATGAATGTTATTTGCAAGAATTCTTGAGGAATGGAAATAAACTTCGAATTTACTGTTACCTACACTTGTTAAGAATGAAATAAGGGACAAAAGAAATATTAAACTAATTGCAAGTGGATAGAACGTATTTAAACAAAGTATTTGAATGATGGTTTCACGTATTAGGAGCAGTAATATAATCGACATTTCATGGATTGGAAGAATTTCCTGTTATGACTTCACTTTGCTCTTTGGCAGGAAAGACCAATGTCTCTTTTTTCTCTGGGCTTATTTTAGAAAGCCTGCTACAGAGTTCTTTCATTCTGTGCAAGTGATTTGTTGAGTTTTTGTACTATATTTCATTATTTATAATTACTCTCACATTTATTTATTTCTTAGTTTTTACACTTCTTAATTTTCGGTTTCTATGCATTGAATGTTTGCAATGTACAATTCATCAGAGAAGAATTTAGTGTTGCTATAGCCACAAGTTTGCACAGCTTTACCCTCTTCTTTACTATTATTCTGTTTTAATTTCGGACTCAAAATTTCATTAGGTTGGAATACTAAACCGGTAATATCTTTCTTCTAGGTTTTTAGTATACTTAATATTCAACATGTAGGACAAGTGTTTTCCGCCAATGTTCTTTTGTCTTACATGTATTCACCACAATAGAGAAGTTTCATTTTACACTCCCTTCCAAGCAACTCGTACTCGGCGACCATACTAGGTAGGTCTACCATCCATCGGTCCAGAAGATCTGAAGTTCAACAAAGGCAGTTGTGAACTGTCATTAACTCACTTTCGTGATCTAATTTTCAGAGCAGTCAATTTTACAGGATGTGTTACATATAATACAAGCAGCAAACACCCATTGCATACCGCCAGACTTAATATACATACATATATATATATATATATATATATATATATATATATTTTTATTCCTTCAATAGCTTAAGAGACATCGGTACAGTAAGGATGGAAGAGTGGAAACTAATATTAAAAAATATAGCAAAAAAATAGTAGAACACAACAATGATATAAAAAATGGAAACTAAAAATACTGGAAAATGTATTATGATGCAGCTAGTAGGACAGATGCGACAAGTGCTGCTCCTGGTGGCGGGCGGTGGAACACAACGACGACACGTAGATTGTCGGCCTTACATGACCTGTAAATATAAGAGAAACATATTAAAAAAATATATTTAGTGACCATTCTTAAATATAAAGGCTTTATGAAGAAGTAAGCTATACAGAACCATGTTGAACGGTTGTTATCCAGAGTCTGATATATTTGAGATTTTTCCATTAATGTTAATGGGATTCTACGGCATTTGAAATTAACTCTACCTTTTTCTTTAGATGGGCACAAAAGTGTGACGGGAAGGGTATCCTAGTGTCTGGTATCTGTACAAACGGCTAAATGACATGAATATCAAGTTACAGCTACTCCGAAATTTCGTGAATTTATATATTTATCACCAACAGTGGGAGAGTCCAATCTACACCAATTCTGAATTAGATGATATTTATTTAATTTAAATTATTATAGAAAATGTTCAAAATCGTCATTATAATAAATACATCTTGATTACACAACTTTTAACACTGTATCACTTTGGAATATGTATTATATGACTTTTTTGTTTTAATTTTATCGTACCTGGTAGACATGTTTCGACCATTTATGGGTCATACTCTGAACTGCTCGTTGTTGTTCTTGGCGCCTCTTGTTTTGTTTCCTGTGAGGCTGTGTTCGTGTGGTGTAATGTAGAGTCAAAGTGTGTGTGTGTGTTCTGAAATTGAGTTGTGTGTTGAGAATTTCATTGGGGTGTGTTTTTGTGTGTCTGTATATTTCATATTGTTCTAGTGTGTTTAGTTTATGGTTTTTGGTTGAATGTGTAGTATTTCCATGTTTGCGTTGATGTCTCTGTAGGTGTGGTTAGCATTTGTGATATGTTCTGCTTATGTGGAGGTGTTTTGTAATTTTGTTATGGCTGTGATGTGTTCTTTGTAACGCGTTTGAAATGATGTGCCTGTCTGTTCTATGTAGACGTTGTTGCAGGTGTTAATTTGAGTTTGTACACGCCTATGTGGTTGTATTTGTTTGTTTGTGTGTTGAGATGTCTTTGTAGAGTGTTCTTTGTTCTGTATGCGATGTGTAATTTAATTTCTTGAATGAGGTTGCAATTTTGCAATACATCACACTAACATACGAAAACAAAAACACACACAAAATTGCAACAGACATGGAAATACTACACATTCAACCAAAAAGCCAGAAACTAAACACACTAGAATAATATGAAATATACAGACAGACAAAAACACACCCCAATGAAATTCTCAACACACAACTCAATTTCAGAACACACACACTCTTTGACTCTACATTACACCACACGAACATACCCTCACAGGAAAGAAAACAAGAGGCGCCAAGACCAACAACGAGCAGTTCTGAGGATGACACATAAAAGGTTGAAACATGTAAACCAGGTACGATAAAATTTAACACAAGAAAGTCATATAATACATATTCCAAAGTTATAATAAATTATAATTATAATTTTATTCAACGTTCCTTTTAAACTGCAGCAGCTATATAGAGAAGATAACCAAGATGATAGTTTGTAACAACATAGCAATTGACAAAACATAATATTATAGAGTGCGGGTCACTTAATGACTCACCTTTGATAATATTTTAACTGTTATTGTGATAAACAATATGACAAATAGAAATTAAATTATATCGAAGGTAACATATATTAATTAATTAATTTATTTATTTAATCTTTCAGGATTAGGGCTATAAGGCCTTCTCTTCCATCCTACCAGATAGCACATAAAAATAGAAAAAATACAAACAGTAACAAAAATAGTACGAATTATATTAAAGTCCAATAGGGGATCAACAGGGTCAAAGAACACTATAGAGCACTTATTAAGCTAAAAAAATAAATAGAAGTAGTAGCAATGATGTTATTGATGATGGTGATGATGATAATAGTAATAATAAATACATTATATATTAAGGATAAAAAGTGACAAAAACATAGTTACAATATAATAGGCCTATGTTACGGGTTAAACCGAAATTGCGCAAACTGACAGGTGTTTAACAAGTAATTCCATGAACTAGAATATGATTCTTTAAATTAAATTTGAATTTTAATATTGTCCGACAGGATTGACATAATCAGGGAGAGAATTCTAGAGTTGTGTAATA
Organism: Periplaneta americana; assembly: GCF_040183065.1. Classification (NCBI taxonomy): domain Eukaryota; kingdom Metazoa; phylum Arthropoda; class Insecta; order Blattodea; family Blattidae; genus Periplaneta; species Periplaneta americana. Next base: position 124,110,842 of record NC_091124.1, on the reverse strand, counting down.
GATGTGCTGAAATATGATGAGTAGAAGGATGTTCTGTGCGGAGGAATAAAGGGAAGGTACATGTTCCGGGTTCGAGGTAGTGAAAGGTAAACCAAACGAGATGCTAGGTGAGAGGGTGTGGAGGTGTTGATGTTGCTGTCTAGCTTTAGTCAATTGTCCGAAGACAGGTCTGAACCTCACAAGTGATGCCAACAAGGCACTACTTATGATGAAACTAGGCCAGGAGAAAATGGGGTAGGTTGGCCAGTTCTTTTCTCCCTCCATTGCAAACATTTTATTTATTTATTTATTTATTTAAGTATACTGGCGAAGTTAAGACCGTGGGGCTTTCTCTTACACTCCACCATCATTAACTTCAGTCGTAGTTAAGATGCCAAATAAAAAAAAATACCTATAAGAATTGTAATTACTTTCACAAAGGAACTGTAATGAGAATGTATATGGAATTATCTTCTCAAACTGTGCAACATTTCAAGTAAATTTTAATGCTATAATAGCATTAAAATTTACTTGAAATGTTGCATTCAGAAAAAATGTCGTGTAGTTGGAAGAAGTAGTTGATCTTTCTTCTTGGGTAAATTCCTATTTTATCACGTGAAATTAAAACAAAGCAATATCGTGAACACAACTTGCTACACCACTTGAATGATCACTATCCACCTAAGGTCGCGAGCCACTAAGTTTTCCAATAACATACCTTACAAGTTTCAATTTGTCAACCTTACAATTAACATATATAAATTGTATAGCCTATTCATCTATCTTCCGTGGGGATATTTATGTGCTCAGTTTGAGAAGAGATTTCGACATGAGGTCATATATATTTCTCTTGCAAGACATATTAACACTGTGCACACCAAGCACACATACGGCCTAGACTATGACATTAAATGGCTAGACTTTGCCCTACACCAAAAGTTATCAACAGTAATCTCACTAGAGGTTTTGATTTATCTAGAGAAAATCAAAACTCGAGTGGGATTTAATTGACTATTACACGATTAGAAGAAAGTATATAAAGATTAGAAGTAACGAAGTACACCAATACAATAAAATATTAATTGACTTACGAAAATACAACTGTCTTCAAATGTATTATTGTACCATCTCAACATTACAAATATTACGTTAGATGCATGCCAGATGGCAATGGTGTGTTATGATTGTGTGATGTTATCAGATGTGCCAAGTATGGAATCTTCATTGAACTCTGTACACGGTTACTAGTTAAGAAGGCTTTGTTGATTCAATTTCATTTTTATTAAAACAGTTGCATTCCACTTCAATTATCCGGATCCCAGTAATCAACGTCACTTTACAGATGATTTTCAATAAATCTTAGTATTAAACAATCTCTGATATGTGACTATCCATAATATCATATAGCAGAAGCTATAACATAACCTAAATAATATAAACAAGTGTTAGAAAAGTTTTAATTAGGGATGATGAAATAAACAAGAAAAGTTTTAATTAACGATAATGACATAAAAATAAACATGAATAATTTTAAAAGAAACAATTACTGAAAGTACAATTTTCAAATTTGAATGTTTAGTATTTTATATTAGACGTGTGCTTAAAAGAAGTGGAACTCGTTGATGTACATGGTTTATTCCTCAACTTGTTCAGGATTTCCGAATGGTGCTCTTCATTTATTTGTAAATAGGATTTCAGGGAAGATGCATAGGTACGACCAGTGATCTTTATTAATTCTTGTTCTTGAATGCCAATGCTAATCATATTTGAAACTGCTGTGCATCGACTGGAGTGATTTGTAATTTTTTTTTTTTTGACGTCCAGACCAGCGCAGTTTTAAATGTTGGCAAACAAAGAAACAAATGCTAGGGACGCGATAAAATTAAACAAATGCTGGGGAGCGATAAAATTGTGCGATAAGCAGCCATGATTGGTTGAAATACGTCATTTCGTACCGTTTTATTGTTCAAAAGTAGTATGACGTAGTAAAAGTGTAATAGTCAAAATAATTGTATTCTTGTAGCAAACATTCCACGTATGTCGAAATTGCTCTGTCCTCCCCTAAAACCACGAACAACTATTAGAACACGAAAATTTTGAGTTCATACGTGATTTTGGTTGACAAGGTGACGATGACGTAGCTCAGCTTCTCGGAAGTTCTTGCTTAAACCCAAATTCACGTGACTGATTCTCAACGCAATGTGCGATTTCGTTGTTATCTTTTTATGGGAAGTTTCCAAAGGATTCTCTGAATTGTTACCATCCACTGTTTCGTAGAAATGGCCATATGGAACTACAGATGTCTTATTTTCAAGTTTTATGGGAGAAAATTTCTTTATGTTTTTATTTTTTTAATATACGAGACTAAGTTTAAAGATTAATATTCATTTAAAAACTTTTAATCCCACAACCTTTCCCAACTTTTCCTGGGTGGCCGCAGGGGCGTACCGTATGTTCTGGGCGTGTTTGGTGTGCGGCGCACATTCAATATAAATGCGTACTTTAATTACATTAATTCTTTTAGTCTAAACATTTCAAAACCCTCGTGTGCAAGTCGTTGTGTAAGTCGCTCACCTTACACTAAGGCCGAGAAACTGGAGCAAATAAAAACAGTGAAAGTTATAGACTCTAGTAAGCGGCAGTCGAAAGCGCAGTATTAGTTCTGTCACGTGATCACAGGGGGATTCATTCATTTGACTGCAATGCGGTAGCTCTTTGAGATTACACATGAAGAAATCCAATGTTCCAAGTATTGAAAAAAAAAAAAACTTATTGAAATGAAATAGCTCCAAAAATCTCGTCAATCAACCAAATGATTGTTCAATAGATTTTCTTAATTATTATGAAAGTAATTGCTTTAAATAATCGATAAGAGAACAAATATTTCTTCTACTAGAAATGGGAAGTTCCCTTAGTCGTTTTACTGAAAATATTTAGATATGAACAAGTATGTAGATTACTATAAGGTATAGTATATATTTAGATGCATATTTGTCTCCGAATCTTATCAGATGTCAGACTTCTTCAAATATAAAAAATCTATAAGTTCGGTGCACACTCAGTTGTTTCATGAATTGTATCAGGATTAGTCACTATTTTGAGAATCATTACTTTAAAATTGATGGGATAAAAATTATTAATATCCTGTCCATCTATAAAATGAGACTTACAAATACTTTTAGCTCATTACTGTATATATTTCGATTGTAAATATTTAGGTGTAGCCTATACTTGTCGAATATTCTTAAGAAAAACAAAGCAGATGAAAGATTTTTTATCTTAAAGAGAAACAAAGATAAATGGAATTAATTAATTTCACCTTGAAGAGGAAGAAGAACGAAAATAAGAAACATTGAACAGATTGTGATGGAAATATGTGATTTGCGCCGTATAAAAATCCCTTCAGGTACGATATTTTCAGCGAAATTAATGTTCAGTATTGGCCCAAAGTTGACGCTGCATAACCCAATTGTTGAAAAGTGTCGTTTGATAAGACAATGACTAAATACCACGGATATTTGTCATATATAGGCTATTATTGTTGTGCAGTGATGAATTATCGTATGTCAAGAGAAGAAATTTTGATGATCATGTGTGAATACATACAGAGTGAACCATGCTATTAATTTCAGGAGATTATTCTTTGAGATATTAAAAAAAAAATTAATGCAGTTTTGCTCGTTTTTTCTTCCTTTTCGAGTCAATTCTTTTATATGAAACATTTTATAGTGTGCTTTGGGAAAATCATTAAATGAATTCCCAATATGCTCAGTCAATTTAAGAGGGCAGTGTAATGTGATATTAACGATTCAAAGAATTTTAGTTTTTTATTATTTGTGCAGAAATTTTATTCGAACAAATGTAACTTTTCGTTCTGGAAAGGAATTATAAAATGCTACAATTGTTGGGATCAAATTTCTGCAGATTTATATAAAAAAACTGAAATTATTTCTATCATTTTTTATCATAATACACTACCTACTCTCTTAAGTTGACTGACCATATTGGGAAATATATCAATGGTCTTCCCAAAACACACTAAGATATGTTTCATATAAAACAATTTGTAAGTCGGAAAGGAAAGAAAAGAGAACAAAACTGTATGAAACTTTTTTGTTTGAAATATGTCAAAGAATAATACTTGAAATTAATGATATTACTCACAGTTCATTCTGTGTACTAGAACTTCATTATTATATCAGGTGCTTATGGTAATTTTATTGCAATTTGAATGTGTAATCTATGTGCTTGGCTTAAGGGGTTATGAATATCTGATATAGGTCTATATTGGCGCTTACATAAGCAGTTCAAACTGTGCTATTCTAGAGATGCGCGGTTCTAGTTGCAGAGGGAGATTGTATGTCTTCAAACCACAAGGATGTTCTGTATCAAGACCGTTCAACCGACAGCCAGTCAGGCTGGTCCAGGTGATATGAGCAAAGTGGTGTTTAATTGTGAGTGTTCAACACTTCATAATTAGGTAATATTACATTTTAATCAATGCTGTGTGTGACAGAAAACGTTACTGCAAGGGAACTGCTAGAGAAATTATTTTCTTTGCATCCACTTCACAAAAATTTAGAAACAGAAAAGAAAAGGTTGACTTGTTTCACCCTCACTCAATTTAGAAACACATCACAAAAGCCAAAACCAGCAATATACGTGGCATTTTTCCACTTCCCAATATGATAAGTTGTAGTGATTGACAGCATGTGAAACATCAAGCGTATTGTTCTGTTAGCAATGTGTGTTTTGTTTCCAACCACGTACCAGTGTTGAGCAAATCCATTCTAAGTCACATTCATGTAAATTATTTTCTATGCCTAGAACTTTTCGGAAAACAGTGAGATGATCTATTTACTTGACTACCATTGTAGAAGTGGCATGAAAAGCATACCGAACTGGCCAGAAGAAAGAATGGAAAAGTATTAGAACGGAGAGTTAAAGCACTTATTTATCTATTCAAGGTCATGATAAGGCATCAGGTTTTTTGAAAAGAGGACATTTCTTTGTATTCCTTAATGCGCAAAAAAAAAAAAAAAGCATGAACCAATTTTAGAGAGCTATCTAAATTTGTTGACAATTATTTTAGTAACTTTCGCAACCACAGATAATGATAACATGATATTATAGAAGCTGATTCTGACGTCAAAGCCAAAATAAAATATGAAATTCGATTACAGTTATTCCGATAATACATTATGAAACATCTGATATTCTATGTGCATCACAAATACCAACAGTTCTGAACTATGTACATGAATATAAAATATGTGAAAGATCTTTCAGATTGTAGATATAGCTGTTAGTTCTGTTAGGACTTCTGGTGGATTATTTTCTCGTGTATAATAGGCTGTGTGATTAATTATTTTGAAATTACAGATTTACAAACCTGAAACGCAACCTATATTGTGAGAAGTGGTCATATGAGTGGCTAACAAATGAAAGACCTTTCATCATATCCTAAAGCTGTCTTCAACACTATAGCAGAGCTTTCAGTAATCAGATAGTGCATTTTTATCATTGACTAAGTGGTTCTTTCTGTCTTTTCCCCCAAAATCTTTCACAATAACATATATATTGCAAGGGATTTTATAAAAGATACTATTAACAGTTGCCGCAGCTTGATTGAATTTTATGTCTAGTCATTTTCATGAAGTCAGAGTACAAAGATATTAGCTCTGAGAGTGCTTCTTTAAATGTTGTTAAACATCTTGGTAATTGGGACAGCGACTAAAAAAATAAAATTTCGTGACTTTCTGGCATACCTTAATGCATTTCTGTTGGAATTATTTTCAAAACTGTTCAGTTACAAAGATGTCATGTACAATTTTCTGCAAGAAAAAAAAAAAAAGAACGAAAACTGACATACAGTATAGTACCATATCAAGAAAGTAATGTAGCCACCTGCGTACCTGAGTCCGCGGGCGCGTGTGTTCGCTGGTCTGGATTTCCATTCGGGCTTGGATTTGATTTCCGCTTGAGCAGATTATCTGATTGAGGTTTTTCGAGGTTTTCTCCACCTCAAGGCGAATTTCAGGCAAACTATAGTGACTTCTCCACCTCATCTCGCAGTCACGAATTCCGACCTCGCTAAATAATCTATTACATCATGTAGCATCGTTAAATAACCAATAAAATATCAGGGCTCTACTCGTTCAATATTGATATCAAAGAGAACAAAAGTTTACATGATTTTGTTCTAAAACACCAACGTAGAAACTGACGCCCCCCCTCAAAATGTTAACGACATTGACCTAAAGCGAACGAATAATAAAAGAATAAAATCTGTGCTTGTAGGCTATATGGAAATAATTTTTCTCGGACTGTTTCTAAGTTTCCTCAAATTGACAAAGTGGAATATTTCCAATTATTCTATCGCCGTAAATATGAAAAATATAAGAAGAAATTTCCGGACTCACTTCCAAACAATATTATGTCTCGACGGAATCTATTTGAACACATTCGTTTCAAACTAATTAAAAGTTCTCTACTTATCTCCACAATTCTATAGAAAATATGTTTATGAATTCCTTAGTGATATGAGTGAAAACGATTCCTCCTCTGGATTCAGTGAAGTGTAGAACCTTTTTGAGGTAGTGTGACTATCCCAGATGCTATAAGCTTCGTAGATTGTTACTTTTCTGCCCTGAGGAGAATCAACATCTATCTTCGAAGCACTCAAACTCAAAAGAGATTGAGTTACTTAAGGGGAGAGGATGGTATTTTTTGGTGAAAAATGAGTAAATTAAAAAAAAATCCTTAAAATACTCTGTGATATGTGTGGAATGTACAACCTAACATTTTGCGGGTATTTGTGCCCTTATCGGATGTTAAGTCGCCATTTTTAAACTTCCTGCGTTATGGATTTTTAAATCACTCGCTCACTTTTATTGTTGTTTCCGGTAAATTAAATTTTCAAATTTTTTTTCTTCTTTAAAATGCCCTTTGATATGTATGGAATGTATTGCATAACATTTTGTGCGTATTTGTGCCCTTATCGGATGTTAAGACGTCATTTTTAAACTTCCTGCGCTATGGATTTTTAAATCACACGCCCGCTTTTATCGGTTTCCAGTAACTTCATTTTTTTTGCTACATTGCCAGACAAAAATGGATATAATTTCTGAACTATTAAAGATACATGCATGAAATTTAGAACACACATTCTGTAGACTATTAGGAAACTTTTCTCTGTAAGGGAATGTTATTAATTGATTTCATTTTAAAAATACGTCCGTTTGTTTGCAAGAAAGGAAATCTGAAAATTGTTATTAAATTGTAATTGTTGCTTTTACAAACGTAGGGACTAATATCAAAATTCTTTACAGGCAGTTTGTAGAACATGCTTTTGCAAATACATTGCAAAAAAGTGTTTGAATCTATCTTTAAGAACGGTTTAGATATATCGGTTTTAGTACAATCTTGCATTGAGTATTTCTTTTTTCAAATTTGGGGCCCCAAATAATTTTTTTTTTCAAAATATTTTTATTTGGTTGAGTTGCCACAGCTATGAGCTCTCTACATACAAAAAATATTTTACACAAAATAGGAAAAAAGTAAAAAAAAAATACCATCCTCTCCACTTAAGGTTTTGTCAATTCGAAAGGAAAGGTTTGTCAGCTTTAAACGAAGTGGCATTTGATGATAACGTCAAATTTGCAGTCGACATATGTACATAACTAGAATACACGGATTTTGCACTTCGAACTACACAACTTTATATGCAAACATTTCTAATAGTCATATAATCAATAGATTTAATTTCAGGTACTCCTCAGTCGGCACCGAAAGGCCTTGACATCAACAGCAGATTAATAATAATGATAATGATAATAATGATAATAATAATAATAATACTTACTTACTGGCTTTTAAGGAACCCGGAGGTTCATTGCCGCCCTCACATAAGCCCGCCATTGGTCCCTATCCTGAGCAAAATTAATCCATTCTCTATCATCATATCCCACCTTCCTCAAATCCATTTTAATATTATCTTCCCATCTACGTCTCGGCCTCCCTAAAGGTTTTTTTCCCTCCGGCCTCCCAACTAACATTCTATATGCATTTCTGGATTCGCCCATACGTGCTACATGCCCTGCCCATCTCAAACGTCTGGATTTAATGTTCCTAATTATGCCAGGTGAAGAATACAATGCGTGCAGTTCTGTGTTGTGTAACTTTCTCCATTCTCCTGTAACTTCATCCCTCTTAGCCCCAAATATTTTCCTAAGAATCTTATTCTCAAACACCCGTAGTCTCTGTTCCTCTCTCAAAGTGAGAGTCCAAGTTTCACAACCATACAGAACAACCGGTAATATAACTGTTTTATAAATTCTAACTTTCAGATTTTTCGACAGCAGACAGGATGATAAAAGTTTCTCAATAATAATAATAATAATAACAATAATAATAATAATAATAATAATAATAATAATAATAATAATAATAATGCAGCCACGGCCACGGATCTAACACAGAATATTTTCTCAGCAGGCTAATGCGATATCATTCAGCAATCAAGGAGTACGTGATACACGAATACAACGTTTGAGTTGGTTGACATATCATATCCTACATTAATATTATCTCTAATATCAATATTCAATGAACAACCATTGACGCTTATTAAAAGTAGCTTTTCAAAATTCTAATTTCTGATCAGCATGATGTTCTTGTATATCACAGCATCAGGTTTATGTGGTATCATGGCTACACCGTCTATGAGGAGGTTTCTGGTCTACCACAAATGACAGGACTCGGCGCATGAATATACGTAATTGCGTTTAAACCAAACTCCAAATCCGGAGTAATCCTGGACCCTACAGTCCGGTTTTAGTCCCATAGTGGCCAGTCAGAAGAGGTCAATTATGAGAAAAAGCTATATATATGACCCCACAATCGATTATTACAAAGTAAAATACAATCTAGTCAATTTTACAGTAATGGGATTCATGGCTCCAACTTATATGGGCTCATGGGACCCGAGCCCACCAAATAGATCGTCCTGTTACTATTATCATCATTGTTATTCATGATATTTATTTTAACTCTTAAGTTCGATGTACAGTTATTGTGACGTAACTACTATGGAGGGGTCCATTAAACTTCTGTTTATTATATTTATTCATAAAATAAGAATTTATTACCTACAATATTTTCAGCATACTGGCCATTAATACATGACTACAGAATATTATAATATGTAAATTTAAGTCGTTTGGAAAATTTAAATAGTTTAAAACAGTAACAAAAAATAGAAATAACAAAAAATGCAGTAATGACTTTCTAGTTTCCCAACGTTTTAATTTTTAAACATATTAAACAATTATCATGTTTTTTTTATATTTGAAAAATAATAAGAATCCACAATATAATGCTAATATTTACTACACTTCAACATGTCAGTGAAATATTTTGTTCAATTTTCTGGAACCAAAAATGTTTACTGTATAAAAAACATAGATTTCACTCTCCAGTTTTTTTTTAATTAAAAAACATGGCACTTTTTATAACACTGCACTCCTTCATAAAACCACTCAATCTTCGTGCAAACACCTCGTACAAATTTTCCTAGAGCACTCCAAGTAAATAGGAACTATACACCGAGAGCATGGATATTTGTTTTTTTTTCTCTCTCTTAAAACGCGGAAACCACGCTACCTAGAAGGTACTGCTTTTGCCGCCTCTTTTTCATGTAGAGATGACAGTTATAACAGATAACAATCCGAAAAATTAAAAGAAATAACGAAAACACGTATGTGAAATAAACGCACGCAACTACTATAGTACGTCTATGAGACCGCTTCAAACAAACTAAACTGAATATCACTTGAGAAAAAATTGAAATAACCAGCGTGACCTTCTTGTGATGCAGGTCTCGTCCGAACTGAAAGGTAGACAAAGCAACGGAGGAATTGGCTTGAATATAAGATAAATAGAGAAAAGAAAAAATAGGGAGCGGTCTAGCAGACGGTCCGTAGTACTTAAGGGTTAACTAATAACTCAGTTGTTTAAGCCCACCCATAGTTTTACAAAACTTATCGCCACTGACGGAGTTGATGGACTACGGGGAATCGTTCCAAAATGTTTTGCTAATTTCTGGACATCAATGAAATTAGATGAAGCACTGCTCCTTCGATTGGCCATTATCGCTATTAAGGGGTCTGTTTAAATTTTGAGAAACCATGTTTATGGGTTTTATAATTAATGTGTTTTACTTAAGATCGATGATTGTGATATGTATAATTTACAAATAGTAAACCAGATATATTTTAGTTTGTAAACAAATGTTTTACATTCACTAAATTTAATTATTTTACAACATATTGTCCTTGAAGCGACCCTTTAGTAAGGGACATTTGTAGTAATAAACTACTTTATAATATATTGCATGTGCACCTGTTAGAGGAGCTCAGAGGCCGCAGATAAGGCTGGCCTCCATGATATCGTCCTCGCCGGCCTGCCGCAGCGCCACGGTCACAGCGTTGTCGAACTGCCCGCTGGACACCAGGCGGATCGTGGTCACCCCGCAGAATATGGTCTCCACCGTACTACCTGCAGATAAACAGGTTGCATTCAGTAAACATAAATTTTGCCTGTACATTATGTATAAACTTATAGCCATTTATCCTATTTATTGGTCGTAACACTGAATCATTACACGAAATATAAGGAGAAAGTATTGTAATGATGCGAGAATCGAGTATGAGATATTCACAGAAATACGGTTGTTCAACATCCTTGATATCGAGAAAACTAGCACAGCGAGGAGGAAACCCCTCCAGAGTCCCTCAGAAAAAAATACGAAACGTTGTTGAATTACTGCACATTATAACAGTCACTTACTTCCAACAATACATACCTGTTCACAAAAATGGCAACACTCCCTATAGCTCGTAATTCTTAAAGGTCATTTCCATTACTAAGAAAAAGTACGCCTGCCTTAGGAAGAGCAAAGGGGAGGAACGCCTTAATGGACTGGCTCTCGTGTACCTACATTCATAAATTTCTTTGAATGAAAATGATGTGCTCAAGGAACTAGCTAAGAAAGGAAAAAGGTTGAAATAACCCGTGTCCGGCTTAAAAGTACTGTATAACAAAATAAACGTGACCGACAGTCGTTTTGTCGCAGTTTATTTTTATTTTTTCAGCACATACACATTTATGATTTCGTCGCATGGCAAAACATATATAAGCTTACATACATACATACATACATACATACATACATACATACATACATACATACATATATACATATAGGTATACATACATACATAAAAACTTACTTACTTACTTACTTGCTTTTAAGGAACCCGCAGGTTCATGCCGCCCTCACATAAGCCCGCCATCGGTCCCTATCCTTCGCAAGATTAATCCAGTCCCTATAGTCATATCCCACCTCCCTTAAATCCATTCTAATATTATTCTCCCATCTACGTCTCGGCCTCCCAAGGTCTTATTCCCTCCGGCCTCCCAATTAACACTCTATAGTCTATGCATTTCTGAATTCGCCCATACCTGGTACATGCCCAGCCCATCTCAAACGTCTGGATTTAATGTTCTTAGTTACGTCAGGTGAAGAATACAATGCATAAAATTCTGCGTTGTGTACGTTTCTCCTTTCTTATGCAGCTTCGTCCCTCTTAGCCCCAAATATTTTCCTAACAACCTTATTCTCAAACACCCATAACCTCTATACCTCTCTCAAAGTGAGAAGCTGCTTGTGAAGCTGCAAAAAATAAACCAGTCTCAAGCCCGTCTGTTCAGGTTGTCAAAAATGAAGACAGTTCATGCTTAGAATTGAATACTGGTGGTTATGGCTGTTTAGAAAAAAATTCTGATAACAGTATATTGAGTTTCAGTAAGTCCTATCATTCTCTTTTTATTTTCCGAATCAAAAATATTAAATTTTCCAATAGAATTCTGTAGTATTGAATCAGAACAAGCAAACAATAGTAAAAAATATGTGTTAATATGTGCAAGTGAAACAAATTTACACACACCAGTTCCTAACTCTGAGTCATGGCAAGTAACATGCGACCTTGGAAAATTAAAAAGTGGCAGACAAATTGTGTCATTCAATATTTTGTTCGAAAAAGTACCCCCAACCTGCCTAATAACCTTCTAAGTGACGGAGCCACCGGCGTGGCTCAGTCGGTTAAGGCGCTTGTCTGCCAGTCTGACGTTGCGCTCGGGCGCGGGTTCGATCCTCGCTTAGGCTGATTACCTGGTAGGGTTTTTCCGAGGTTTTTTCCCAACCGTAAGGTGAATGCCAGGTAATATTTCGCAAATCCTCGGCCTCATCTCGCCAAATACCATCTCGCTATCACCAATCTCATCGACGCTAAATTACCTAGTAGTTGATACAGCGTCGTTAAATAACCAACTAAAATTAAAAAAAAAAATTAAGTGACGGAACAAGAGCCTTTCCAGTATTATTTTCAAAGCTCAAGAATGAAGAATGTGTTCCCATAGACTGGCTAGTGTGGAGTGAAAAAAATCAGTCATTGTACTATTTTCCCTGATTTGTTTCACTCCACACTAGCCAGTCTCTGGGAACACATTCTCCATCCTTGAGTTCAGAAAATACTGTAATACTGTTTTTGGAAAGGTTCTTGTTTTCGAACAACACATTCAATAACTGCTGAAGCTTTCCTGGCGACGTGATAATTCGAAATTTTCTCGGACTTCCAGCCAGGTCATTAGTTGGTGATCCACCGACGTTTCGAGGATGTTCATCTTCCTCATTTTCAGGGTTATATGATGTCTAAGGGTACCCAGCTCCTTAATTTATAGTGCCAGAGGGAGGAGTCAGCCGTGGAGCTGTGCGCCGATTGGTTCTTATTAGTGAGGGCCGCGGCGAGAACGCGGCCGACGTGTCGTCTTGCTTTGTGCGCATAGTGCGCATGACATAGTCATCTGTATATATATGCAGACGACACTGCCCTCTTGGCGATGGGCAAAACCTATAGATTAGCGTCCCGTAGATTGCAGTCGATCTTAGATCACCTCCAGCCGTGGTTCCACGACTGGAGAATCAAGGTCAATGTAGAACAATGTCAGGCCAGACTCTTTTCACTAAGAGCGAGGCTCGAAGACATACCACCACCACCCACACTTTTCGGACAAGAAATACCGTGGATGAACCAAATTAAATATTTATCGGTCATTATGGACTCTCATCTCACCTTCCGAGATCACATCCAATCCCTTCTTCGTAAGGCCAACGGGCTGATAGTTAGACACTATCCCATTCTGGCGGCCTTAACTCCTGACAACCTGGGGGTAGGACTTACCATGTATAAGGCCCTCATTCGCTCTGTCATTACCTATGCCGCACCCGCATGGGGGTTTGCGGCAGTGTCCCATCTCCGTAAACTCCAAGTTATCCAAAACCAGGTGATTCGACTCATTACCATCTCCCCCGAGTCGCCTCGAGAAGAAAGTTCCATGATGAATTAGAGTTGCCAACCATAGACGAGTTCATTGCTCGACTGGCTAGGAACCTGTATGCGGAAGCTCGTGCTAACCCCAAACCCGCTCATATCTGGCCTCGGCCAGTATGATCCTAGGTTACGGCGTAGATACCAGACAGGTCCATTAGCTATACCCTTGAGACAGGAGGACAGGGAGGCTGGCGTTACTCCCAGGTTTTGGTAGCCACGACTCAACTCCATGAGACTCCTTGGATAGTGCAACCGCTTTAAAATGACCTTGTCTTAACTGGGCTAAACAAAATCCCTCCCTAACAATATCTACTTTTGTTGATCGATGGAACTATCATAGAGCCAATGGGCTAGTATATATCCATCGATTCATAGAGTCATTCTACCTAAGAGCCAACTGGCTAGTCTCTGATATTAAGACAACTCATCCTGCCTAAGGTTTTTCCGTGGTTTTCCTAAGGCGCCAAGACAAATGTCGGGATGAGCCCTAAAAGAAATGGGCCACGGACCTGCATTCATATCCCCATGAATCTCCCTAATTACTCTAAATTAATTAATAATTACATCTCTCCCTTCTCTTCGTAATTGAGTCACCATAAAGCCAAATGGCTGATCTCTAAATTGAGACGATTCAACAAGGCTCATGGTAACAATCACCTCCTACATAATAGCCAATTGTCTAGTCTCTTATATATGAGACAACTCATCCTGCCTAAGGTGTTCCGTGGTTTTCCTAAGGCGTAAGACAAATATCGGGATGAGCCCTATGAGAAATGGGCCACGGACCTATATGCCCTTCCCCATATATATTCCCCTTTTCTTGTAAATGACGTATGCCCTAGTTCAGAACCTATAAATTGTCTATTAAATATACGAGGTCACTGAATTAGTCGCAATTTGAAAGGACAGGGACCTCTCAAATTGCAGATTTAGATTTCACGGTGCTTCTTCCAACGGCCTTCACATGCCTTGTCATCGAACAACAGATGACAGTGTCTTGCCATACTAACGGCAAACACCAGCCATCTCCTCCTCGCCCCGTTCCGTGATCACTTGATCAAATCTCCGTCCCCCTCGCGTATGTGGTACCTAAGAGGTTACGTCCAATTTCGGCTTCCCCTTCAAAATTTTCTAAAGCCCCTTCAGTGGAGCAGCATAACCCGGAGTGAGACTAGTGGCCAACAGGCTTGGAGCTCACATATTTAGTTTTGTACAGCCCCAACCCCTTGCAAGGACGCGTTTTGCGTACCTTTTAAATTTGTCCTCCCAATTCTCTTTCGATTTTTCGATCCCTTAGACATCATTTAACCCTGAAGATGAGGAAGATGAACATCCTCGAAACGTCGGTGGATCACTAACTCTTGACCTGGCTGGAAGCCCGAGAAAATTTCGAATTAACACATTCAATGACACAATTTGTCTGCTACTTTTTAGTTTTCCAACATCGCTCAATTTCACACCAACTTCAAAGTTCTACTCACTTTCTTAATATCATCCAATTTTTCTTTCTCTTCTTGCGCTTCTCAGCTCCCGACTTATGCTTCTACTTGTTCATTGTCCATTGGTAACACTAATGAACAGAATTCATTAGAAAAACGACACCGAAAAGACGAAACATACTACGTATGTAGGCCCTACTGAAAAGGAAACGTAATCCTCCGGCTTGGATTTGGGAGAGTCTTCTAGCATATTGCGGTGGGCCGGCAGGAGTTGGTAGTTAAGAGGACAAGCCAATTGAACGTGTTCGGTACAAGCGACGGGAACATATTTCAGGGAAATCCCTGAGCCCTCAAGTGTCGTGTCGATGATTGTTAACGTGGGAAACCGATATTCTATTATATAAAAGTTAAACATTTACATAATGAAGTGATAAGTTGTATTAATTCTACTATTGTTGATCAATATGTCAGATTCATGTAACAAATGTTCTTACAAAATTTTATGGTACTGGTATGTATCTGTGAATAATTATTATTCGTGATAATGAAAAGTAATCAGACTCACTTAATCTGACGGGCCCTTACTGCTCACGGGCCCATATGCACTTGCTCCCATTGCCCCCCTTCTCGGCGGCCCTGAGTACAATTATGGACTCCTTCCATTCTTCTAATACAATTTCGTTTTCCCAAATAGCAACTTATAAATTAACTTATAAATTTCGCTAGATAATGCGCTTCCACGCTCTTGTATTAATACTGTTGGAATTTGATCGATAACTTACCTGGGGACTTGTAATTTTTCAGCTTTTCTATCGCAATTTCGACTTCAGAAAGTGTGGGTTCGGTACAAATGGCTTTGAATTTCATCTCGATCGTTTCATCATGGCGAAACTGTATGGAAAATTTAATCCGTGCTCACCTATTCTTCACATCCCATGTACCTCAAGTACTGCATGGGGGATATATCTTTCGAAGTGTATTGTTCATACTGATTCAAGATGAATAGTTCCTTTAGTGTTTGTTCATTCCGCTTTTTTTTTACTGTTCTTCCCATTTCTAGGGACTCATGAATTTCATGGGAATGTTATCCAAAAGTAATAAATGAAGCAAACAATTTTATTGTGAGCAGCAGTCAATAAGGACAATGTTTATGAAGAACCTTTCCTTAGCTCCAGTGAAAGGGTAGATCAGCAAAAGGCTCCAGCTTTCAAATTTTCCACAGGGACTGGCCATAAAAGTTACGAGACATTGTACCGATGCATCCAGAAGGGACGAGCAAAAGACAATCAATTTGAGGCGCTGTCTGTACTGCCCCCGATGCAAGTATCGGAAATCCCATACTGCTCAGTGAAGTGCGATGTTTTTTGTCCATGGAACATATCAACACTAAGTGTTGACAGTGTGTAGGTCTTGTGCCAGAAGAAAACATTTGACCTGACATCTTCATGACGAAAATTACACTATAATGTAACACATGTTTTTTATTGTAATGATATGGTTTTTCTTTTCGTTATATTTTATGCTGAAAATCATCTCTGAAGGCCATTGAATAATTGTGAGAAATTAAATCCCGTATAATATGAATAGTTCATAAAATATTATTTTTGTAATCATTGATTTCTCATACCCCACGGTACCTACTACTAGTGTCAATCTTCTACACCACATCATTGGCGAGTTAATATTACTGGACTACTACGACTACTTACTACTACTACTACTACTACTACTACTACTACTACTACTACTACTACTACCACCTGGACTACTACTACTACTACTACTACTACTACTACTAATAATAATAATAATAATAATAATAATAATAATAATAATAATAATAATAATAATTTAATATTCCGTCGTTCAAGTGTCTAGAATTTGAAACAGGAACTCTAGCGACGTGTTGAATAACAGATTCTGTTGTACTGGGTGGGCCATGACAAATCGAACTCAATCTATAATGAATATCAGAACTAGAAGGCTATTTATTTTATATTTTTATACAACTCAATTATAATAACGCACATTGGCCTTGATCTTGAACGGAGGGTAGGCGCATGGAAAGGGGTAATGCTAAATCTTGCTTCTGAAGGAAACTCCTGCAACAATCGCGTTATTGCGTGTCTCTAAATCGAATATCGGGTTCGGTTTATCTTGGCCCTCTCTGTTTATAAATAATACAAAATAAAGTAAATTCTCTGTGGCAATAATAAAGATTTCAATATATATAGTTAGGCTACACGTGAAATTAAGGTTCAATTTACGTAGTACAACACATGTCGGTAATTAAACCTTCAACAAACGGTGCAACATTTGATCCACATACGTTAACATTATTCTCAACATTTGATTTCGTTGCGTATACAAAAGTTGTCTCAACATTCACTTCGCTCTTTCTTTTAAAGTTTCTCAGAGTAAAAATTGTAACAAGAACAGAGGGCAATATTATTTTAACTAGTAGTCTACAGATTGAATTTTTTCCAGGCTGCGGGGCCCCCAAAACGCGGGGCCTGGGGCTACCGACCCACTTGCCCCGTCCAAGGGCCGGTCCTGAAAGGAATTGATGTGCACAAAAGGCATTATACAAAAGGCATTTTGGTTTGCTTTGGCATGAATAACATCCTGTTCTTAGATGAATGTATAAGGAAACAATTTTGAACATCGCTGACTGAACGAAATATTTGATGACTCTTTATTATTCACATACGTTCGCAAACGTGTTATAGGACAATTGAATTTGCAACAATAGCTGCTCAACAGTTATGACGATAGTCACTTGTTAGGAATCAAATGACATACTGAATTGGTTAGAAGAGAAGCTCATAAAGAGAAAACTGTTTAGTTCTTGGGCAAAGAGTAAGCTTATTGTTCTGGAACCACGGCACTGACTGTGGACTTCATTCATATTAAACAACGGCTTTTAGTTACTGTATCGGTTATTGTTCCGTTGTTAAAAGGTAGGACAGCAAAGCACAAATGCATATTCATCGGATGGGAAAAGCAGAGAATAGCCACATAAACTAAAGCACTGAATGAAACTTGTTTCGTTGATGTTAATAAAAATTCTCGGGTCCTTTCAACGTCCATAACAGCTTCGTATCTTCATATAGCTGTAAAATAACTGAACCAGTAGTTGCACAAACATCACTCTATTTTTTTTTGTCAAATATATCGCGTAAGACAAGTGTGTTCTGTAAAGTCCAGTCACAATGAAAATTAAACATAACTGGAACATAAAGACAGAAGTTTGCGGCCAGGTTATCAAATGGGATCATTCACAATGATTCACATAAGCACTGACATTAACATTACCGTTAGACTTAACATGAAAGTTTGCAAACTGCAAACTTTCATGCTTATGCTTACGTGATTTGCAAACAGTACGCAATCGTGGAGCGCTGATGTATACGACAGAATATGAGGAAATGACGTCGTTGTTATGTTTCTATGGTTACCAAGTATCTTTGCGGTTATGTTTATGTTCCCATCGTGAATGTTCTTGATTTTACCGTAACGTTTACATTTTTAAGTTAACGCTTACGTTATATTTAATTTTCATTGTGAATAAGCCTTAATCCTAGATACATATTTCTACGAAAGAACATCCATTCCCTGCAAGGGAACGTATCGTAAACGCCACTTTTACCGAAAATGAATAAATTGTCTAGCACTGCGCATCGACTGTAAAAGTTCCGTGAGCCCCATCATTTTTTTTTTTCCTCTGATAAGTTGGTTCAAACTTTGATTATTCACAATATGTTGGATAAGTATCGTAACCACCTATCCTTTAAAGTTAGTAAAATAGTGCTTACGATACTCTATCTTGCAGGGGATATTCTGTTCAAAAATTAATAGGAATTCCTGGAGAATACATTTCTTGAGAAGTTGTAAAAGCCACAACTGTCCTGGACTTATGCGGTTCATACATCAAAGCATAGGAGACAGTACCAGACAGTTACGAGCTTATGAGATGGCTTGCAACGTATGAAGGACAAGGTCTGTTACTGCTATCGGTTCTGCGGAGCACAAACGGGAATGGCTCCCGCCACACACATCTGTACACAATGCATTTGAATCAGTAATAATTCTTAAAACGAAGTCTTCACAGTTTTTCTGATTTTCAGTTTTTCTTTACTTCCCAATATTTGTACTTGGGCTTATTGTTTGGTGTTAAAATTACGTGACTTTGTGTGTTCATAATGGATTCACACACAGTTAAAATACTTGAAATTTGTAACAGTGTGTTTTTAAGTTTCCCAGAAGTTCGATTTTCATGTCTAACATTGCTTTAACAAATACTGATCCATTTTCATTCAGCAACCTGCTCTTATTGTGAGAGAGTGTGATGAATACAGTATACTGCACCATTAAATAATTCGTAGCGCTACAGCCCACGAGGAGCCAAGACCGACCAGCCGGCTGCTGACCTCACGGCCACATGCCGAAGCAAAGGTGAACTATCATCTAACCAGAATGGAGGTATCGTGTAGTTAGCACGATGAGCCTCCCAGCTGTTATAGCTTGTTTGCGTAACCGGATTTCGCTACCTATCGTAGCTCCCCAAGTGCATCACGATGGTGGGCGGGCACCGGTCCCATACTACACCATTATCTGACATAAGCAAAAACTATTGCACAATATTATATTAACGCATTTACCTAACCTAACCTAACCTAACCTAAACATGTCCATATTTTGTTAACCCTCCTGCTATCAAGTGGGTAATAGGATTAACCCACTGATGATTGTTTAATACTGTTTCCATTTTTCTCCGTATTTATTTAGACTGGCATTAGAGGTGTTGTTTTGCAGTGGCTTCGGAGTTAAATGAACGGTATCAATATGTCTCAGTGAATAACTTGGAAAGTGATACTCTTTTATTATTGTGTGCTATACCGCAAGAAATTATTTTTTGAGCCTTTTCTCTTTCTTACTGATGTCAATGACAACATTCTTTTATTAAGGTGGAACTGCCACTATTTTTGCTGATGACACTAGTGTATTTTGTATTACTGACTCCATTGCAGAACTGTTTGAAAAGTGTGAGGCAGACATTATTAGTCTTGACAATTGGTTAAGTACAAATGAGCTTTTTTTAATGTGAATAAAACTGTGTGTTCTATTTTTTATTAATTTTTTTTAAAACTATTATTCTGAAATAATTACATTTTAATGATTCTGTAATAGGCTAAAAAATTTCATCAGTTAAATTTTTAGATTTGTTTGTTGATGAACATTTAACATGGGATAAGAATATTTTGGCTATCTGTAACAAAATTGCTCCAATTTCTGATATTTTGAAAAGGTTTTATCCAATCCTATTTAATATATGTCATTTATTTCGGTACATAACAAGAAAACTGCTTTGAGACCTTTACAAATTATTCAAAATAAAGTTTTAACAAAATCTATGAAATTTTCATTATTTGACTTCAGTTAAATATCTATACTTTTTTTTTTTTTTTTTTTTTCGTTTTAACAGTTGAATCTATACTAATAATAAATCTGTAGCCGAAATTTTTCTGGTAATTTTCGATTTTCCAAAAATAATTGGTCCTAACATATATAATTAACCACCCTGAAACCGAAAATCGCTTTTTTGAAATTTTTGTTTGTATGTCTGTCTGTCTGTCTGTTTGTTTGTTACCTTTTCAAGCGATAATGGCTGAACGGATTTCGATGAAAATTGGAACATAAATTAAGTTCGTTGTAACTTAGATTTTAGGCTATATGGCATTCAAAATACATTATTTAAAAGGGGGTTATAAGGGGGCCTGAATTAAATAAACCGAAATATCTCGCTTATTATTGATTTTTCTGAAAAATGTTACATAACAAAAGTTTCTTTAAAAATGATTTCCAATAATTTTTGTTCCAGGCAAAATTTTGATAGGACTGATATTTAAGTCTGTCTGTCTGGATATTTGTTACCTTTTCACGCGATAATGGCTGAACGGATTTCGATGAAAATTGGAATATAAATTAAGTTCTTTGTAACTTATATTTTAGGCTATATAGCATTCAAAATATTTTATTTAAAAGGGGGGTTATAAGGTGGCCTGAATTAAATAAACCGAAATATCTCGCTTATTATTGATTTTTGTGAAAAATATTACATAACAAAAGTTTCTTTAAAAATGATTACCGATAAGTTTTATTTCAGGCAAAAGTTTGATAGGACTGATATTTAAGGATATACAAGAGTTTTAAAATAACAATACATTTCCACCGCCGCCTCAGATTATAGTGTCGTTGTTCCGTAACTTCTATGTGCAAAATATTAAATTTTTTAATAAGAAGAAAAACAAATTCATTAAATCCATGGCAGTAGTGCATAGGAGATCGTGAATTCTTACATTTTCGAAAGAAAGAAATATAATTAAGTTATATATAGTAGATTGTATTATTTGCTGCATCACTATTTAAGTTATTTAATAGAGCAAAAATCTGAAAATCGATATATGACATAGGAGTTATTACACGAACGACGACGATGGCTACAATGAAATCGAAACAAATG
The DNA here is from genome assembly GCF_040183065.1 of Periplaneta americana. Classification (NCBI taxonomy): domain Eukaryota; kingdom Metazoa; phylum Arthropoda; class Insecta; order Blattodea; family Blattidae; genus Periplaneta; species Periplaneta americana. The sequence continues at coordinate 124,089,450 of NC_091124.1, read as the reverse complement.
ACTTCGTCTATTTAAGGCGGCCTTGACGTTTATCAATATTAATATACAGAGAATATTTTATGTGTTTGTATGAAGTAATCTCAGAAGCTAATTAAGCTTCACTATTCGAAATTTGTAGTTTCTCTAGATGGGTGTAATGCTACAAATGAGGACTGAGGTAAGATGAAAAGAAATCTGTACCCACAGAAAACTTGATATTCTGCGTAATATTGTATAACTTGATTATTGCAACTTTATTTGGTCCACATAAAATACTCTAATTTTATACACTCATTTTACCATAGAGATCACTGGAGCTGAGGTATTTTAAAAAGTGTTATGAAATTGCGTTCTTGCGCTCATAATTTACCCATATTCGTTTCCTGTATTTCTTAAAATAATATTTATGTAGGGTACCTCATTTTTTTATTTGCATAAACAATGATATACAACCGAGCGAGTTGGCTCAGACGGTAGCATTTGAGACACGCATTCGGGAGTCCCGGGTTCAAACCCTGTGGCCGACCAATCTGACAGGTTTTTCATGATTTCCCTTAGTCATAAAGGCAAATGCCGGATTGGAAAGATACATGCCATTATTCATCACCGCCTCAATTACCAATACCAAAAACATTAATCAAAGTCTATAATCGGTTACATGAACACAAGCCATCTACAACACACAATAGAAACAGGAACTCAACAAGAGTAAAAAGGCCTACTAATATAACCACACAATCTAAACATGCAACATGACCACAGATGTTAAGGCGTGATTAAAATAAACTTAACAAAAAAAAAAAAAAAGATGCACAGTAAGGTTAACATAAAAATGATATTCGTACACAATCAACTCTATTAATTTGGAGTGATTTATTAAAGGATGCATTGAAGACTAATTTAGAAAAATCTTAAAGGAATTATATTTGCACCAAATGAGTGGTCTCTGGAACAAAATGATAGCATTTTAATTATTTAAATACAATTTAAATTAAGTAGCATATTAAACGATTTATTCTTCTATCAAACACGAATGTTTCCTGGACCCAATGTCCTATTTTAATTATGTAATTACTTTATATTTATTTCTAATAAGCGCAGCGGAGCGCACGGGTACAGCTAGTTAATTATAAAATTAAGTGCTGTTATTTTCAGGTATAAAATTATTAACTAGTTAATATATATAAATAGTATATTTCAGTTTAATAAAGCTATAAGTTACATACTTATTCTACAAGACAAAAAGAAAACAATTTTTTTTTCTCAGCATGGCTCAGTAACTTATGACACGAAAGGGATTAAGCATTTCTTTAATAACAACTTACAATCAGCTTCCATTAGAATACCAAATTTTACCAGATTCCCGGTGTTTTAAGAAATGTTTAAGAAAACGTTTTCGACAAGATTATTTATTTTAATTCTCGGTTGTTTTATTTATTTGAGGGGTCTAAATGTTTCTTCTTTCCTCCTAAAATTTTAACATTACTTTACTATTCTTATTTTCTTTCTTTAATTCTTTCCACGTACGTTTTCCACAGACTGTAGTTTTATATAATATCAAATTATATTCTACAACATAGCCTATGTAGCCTGTCTGTTCTTGTATAGCCCCTAAATATTAGTTTTAGTCGTTGGAGCATACTCAATAAATGAATAAAATTGAAGGGAAGTGATTTTGAATTGTAGTGAAAATTCAAGTATTCATTCATTCATAGTGTTCTGCCCAAGGGCAGGCTTTTCACTGCAAACCCAGCTTTTTCAAATCTTTCCTTCCTCTTTTTCACCTCATATGATCCAAGTATCTTAATGCCGTCTACCATCTGATATCTTTTTCTGCCCACATAGGGTGATCTTTATTGAAGACGAACATATTACGCATTGTTGAATACGTAGATAATATCTAGATGTATGATCCAATGTTGTAATGCAAATGTTATACCAATAATGTAAATTCTATTCAACCGGTTAAAGAAGAAATGTTTTTCTTATAAAAAAGTATGCATAATTTTAAGAAGTCTAGAAATGATAATTAATGCCACATTAACACCATAACTGAAAGAAATTCTAAGAAATAACAGAAAATAGTTAGGGCTACTTACTTACTTACTTACTTACAAATGGCTTTTAGAGAACCCGGAGGTTCATTGCCTCCCTCACATAAGCCCGCCATCGATCCCTATCCTGAGCAAGATTAATCCAGTCCCTAACATCGTATCCCGTCTTCTTCAAGTCCATTTTAATATTATCCTCCCATCTACGTCTCTGCCTCCTCAAAGGTCTTTTTCCCTCCGGTCTCCCAACTAACACTCTATACGCATTTCTGGTTTCACTCATACGTGCTACATGCTCTGCCCATCTCAAACGTCGGGATTTCATTTAATGTTCATAATTATGTTAGTTGAAGAATACAATGCGTGCATTTCTACGTTATGTAACTTTCTCAATTCTCCTTTAACTTAATCCCTTTCAGCACCAAATTAATATTTTCCTAAGCACCTTATTCTCGAACAGAATAGTTATAGGACAAACATCTTGAATTATGCACTTTATTGCAAAAATATTTCCGCTATCCCGTCATGTACTGAAATTTCCGTTTTGCGGGACTTTTCCCTCCTTGTGGCAACATTGGTTTCAACTTCAAATTCTGGGAAATGAATAATGACAGGGAGCGAAATATGACGAGTACGACGGTGTGACATGTTTCAGACGCTGAAAACTTATATATTATTTTGGGAGCGATTTGAGAAGATGCATTGTTGTGATTTCGTTTTCAGGTATTGCCGGCTATGCCAATCGTGTCGGTTTCCATATAGTGGAAGTGGATCGTACTAATACTAATAATTTGAAGAAGAAGCAATGGCGACTTTCATAATAATTACATTTTACATGTTTTGTGATATACTAAATGTGTTAATATAGTAATAAATCTCTATATATGGTACAGTAAGATTTTAAATGTGTTGTGGTTGTGATAAAAGTATTGAAAATTGGTTCATAGCACCACATTGGCAGGGACAGAAATGCCCAATATTCGTTCAGTGGCCGGTGGTTGCTCTACATTGACCAATAATTTTTCACCAGGAATAAAAATTAATTAAATATCAACAGCCCTACAATGATCCTGGACGATGTCATTTAGTTATGTTCATCACATTCACTAACATTTCCTACCGAATTTTGAGGGGTAAGTGGCTACTCGCGGAAGCACAGTTATAACCTCTGCTTAAGCTTACACACTACTGGGTGTTCATTTCAAAGTGTGTTATGATGTCACTGTTGTGAGTCAGCGATTTTGAAGCGAATTTCAGCTTTTATGTCAGAGAAGTTGCCTATTATTAAAGGCGTTCAATCTGAACTTGAGAACGTGTACGGTAGCAACAGATGGCGGTCTGTATGGTCTGTGTGCTACCATAACCTCTTTGGAACTGTATTTTGCGCGGGCAAGTCGTACGCAGGGTATATTTGTTATCATCGGTAACGGCAACATTCCACAACACACATCAAATGCTCCGTGTCCATGTTGACCGTCGAAATTAATGTCAACAAATACGTAAGTAATCGTCTTAACCCTCTCCCCATATCCCGACAGTAAGAAAAAAACTCACCTCAGTACGTGTTTCCAAACAGTTCACATTCCTGCCACTACCGGAGTTACCGTACGTATCGGTTAGTACCCTTCAGAATGAACGCCGTACTTGCTAGGCAACTTCTCTGGCACATAGGTAATACGCCTCTGTGGAAGTGTAGGAAGATTGAATTCTCTAGGCTCAACGACTAGCCACATGACGGCATACAGCGAGCCACGACACACTTTGAACTGAACACGCAGTAGTCGTTTGTTTATTGTGCTGGAAGTGAGGTTAGAGATACTTGTGTTCGTCCAACTTCACTAATGGAGGCAGGGAAAGAAGAACAGCGAAGTATAGTGCGATTTTTGACTGCTGAAGGAGCAGAAAGACGAGAAATCCATCGTCGCATGTCTGCTGTTTAAAGCGAACACAGCATGTCATGTTCGCGTGTACTGGAATGGCACAAGAGATTTTGAGAGGGACGCGTGTCACTGCAAGAGTTGCTCGCCCAGGATAGGGTCATCGTGCCATCACTCCTGCTGCTATTGCTGAGGTTGTTGGTCTTATACGGGGAAAACGACGGATAACTATGGAAAAACTTCGTCATTTGGTGGGAATAAGTTACGGTTCCGTACACGTCATTACAACGAAGCACCTGCATTACCAAATAATGTGCGCGCAATTGATTCTACATCAGTTGACGGATGAATAAAAACAAAGAGAATGGCCGCTTCGCTGAGTCACTTGCAACGATACCACGAGGAAGAGTATGCATTTCTATCTCATATAGATCGTGGTGTCACCATTTTGAACAAGAGAGCAAACGGCAGAGCCAGCAATGGAAACACATGGATTCTCCCCCACCGAAAAAATCCAAAGTAATACACACAAGTTCCGGTAAAGTCATGTTGACATTCTTCTTCAATTCTATGGGTCCTCTGCTTGTTGAATTTCTCGAGCACAGGGCCACAATCAATGAACAGCATTATGAAGAAACTTTACAGAAACTGAGACGCGCCATTAAATCAAAACGCCCTGGAATGCTATCGAAAGGCGTTTCCTTCTTCATGATAATTCCCGTCCACGTATTGCCAATTCCGTGAGGAATACGATTCAGAGATTTGGTCGGGAAACGCTTCAACACTCTCCATACAGCCTAGATCTCTCCTCATGTGATTTTCACATTTTTGGAAAGTTGAAGAAAGACATTCGTGGACTTTGTTTTGCATCGGACGAAGACGTGTGTGATTGGGTAAAGACCAGGTTCGGTAGACAGCCCACAAGCTTTTTAAGAATGGGATTGATCGTCTTGTCTCGCAGTGGGATAAATGTATAAATAGTTTTGGAGATTACTTTTGAGGCAATAAATGTTCTGTTATACTTTTTGGCATCTGACCCGTTTTCATTTGACTACCCCTCAAACTTCATATTCTTATGTAGGCGTATTGATTTATGTTTTATACTGTCATAAGATTTCATAAAATCAGATATGCAGATATATGGTATGTATGGAATAAACAAATGAAAAGTGATTATTAACAATACAACACATAAATTACATTAAATTTATTTCACCCTCAATCAAATTCAAAATTCGTATAAATAAAAACCAATTCCTTAAAATTCTAAAAAAAATATATCACACAACACTGGAGATGAAATATGGGCTCTCATTTGACATATCACAGCCCTTAAAAGACCCAGACCGACCAGCCGACTTCTGGTCTGACGTTCACGTGCCGAAGTAAAGGTGGACGATCATCTAACCAGAATGAAGGTATCGTGTGGTTAGCCGTTATAGTTGGTTTCGCAATAGAATTTCGCTATCTAACGTAGTTTCCCAAGTGCATCACGATGCTGGGTGAGCACCGGATCCATAGATTGCCGAAATTTGATGAGAAAATTTATTCTGCCGTGAGGACTCGTACCAGCGCGCATTTCGTAACGCGAGTCCTAGGTAAGTTGCCTTAGACCACTACGCCACGGCGCGAGACCATATTATATCAATCAATCAATCAATCAATTAATCAATCAATCAATCAATCAATCAATCAATCAATCAATCAATCAATCAATCAATCAAGGAAATTTCAAAACCTAAGAGGTTTTTAGCCTCATTCACAATATATCGCCATTCGTCTCTGTTCTCTGCGTCTTCTTGTCGTCCTCCCGCTGTAGAAAGATTATCATATACTTGGTCCTGCCAACGGAGACGAGGTTTACCAAGAGGTCTCGTACATATTGGAGAATAGTCGAAAGCTTTTCGTAGAATAGAGTCTTCATCACGCCGTAGAACGTATCCAAGCCAACGTAGCCTTCGACTTTTTATTAAGGCTATTATGTACGGATCTTTATAAATATCCCTTAGTTCCCTGTTGTTCAAAATTCTACATGTGTTATTTTCTTGAATGAGACCAAAAATCTTCCTCAAGATTTTGTTCTCAAAAGTAAATAGGGATTTTGTTGTTTTTTTTTTAATCCAAGTTTCACAGCAATATAGGAGAGTTGGTAGGATTATTGTTTTATAGCATCTTAATTTTGATAATCTAGAAAGGAGTTTGGAATTAAGCAATTTATGAAGGGCGTAATAACACTTATTTGCCGTAACGAGCCTATGTTCAATTTATTTCACAAATAAGCCTGTTTTATTAATTATACTTCCTAAGTATTTAAATTTAGTAACTTTTTGAAACTCCCAATTATCTATTATAAGTGACCCTCTATTATTTGAGGTACGTGATATGTTCATGTGTTTAGTTTTATCTGAATTAATTTTTAATCCTGTTATTCTTGTTTCTTCTACTAAGAGTCTAAAAAGTTTCTTGATATCATCTTCTGTTTTTCCTAGAAGGACAATATCATTAGCATATGCTAATAAATTAATTTTACCTTTTCCCAATGAAATTCCAATATTTTCATTCCTAAGAGTGCATTTTCAAAAATATACTATCGAAAGTCAAACGGTTTTCATATTGTTGAGCGACAAATTTAGCGTATTTTATAAAAACAAGCCTCTTTCAGCACTCAGAACTCTGGAACCATTTACCGCAGAACATTGAACGGGAGCTCATTTTGAAGCTGACATATGGTAGGTTATGTTAAGAAGTAATCCTTATTTTTATTGTACACAGAGAAACAGATAATCTGATTTTACTCACTTTTAGACATTTTGCCAATCTGTAAAAATGTAAAAAAATATTGAGAAAAAACCTCGCATTATTAAGAGGGATTCGGCATTGTTTGCTTAGAGGTATGGCAATAAGTTTCGAGGGTATTAAATAGATTATTTTCACACGCCTGGACTTGAACGGCGCAGTAACGCACGCACTGGCCGAGAGCTGAAGATAAGCGAGCGTTGGGCGTCGTTTTACTCCTGTGTTTATGAAAACTTATGATAAAGCTAGTCCAGCTATGCGCTACTAGACGAAACATCACGTGTTTGTCTCCTGGCCTTGCTTCCCTCGGCTAGATTTCGTCTCACAGTCAGCTGGTTAGTTCACGCGCGTACTATTTATTTTCTTTATTTGATATTTTCAATACATTTCTTATCAACATAGAATCAGTAAAAAATGTGTTTATTTGTACTTTCAATGCGGAATCTAACTATATATTTTTAAAATATTTTTTTTCCTTGGCAAAGGCGTCTTAATGAGGAAAAATCTAAATTTCTCCATTTCCATAAAAAGTAAGAAAATCTGAATATATATGTCAATATAAACTTTAATTTCTCAGCATCAAAATAAACCATGATTTTGATCATGGAGTAAAAGAGCTTCGGAGCTACAACAGTTTAAATTTGCTAATTTTATGAAAATACGATAGATTTAAATATTTTTAATTTAAATACTATGAAGTCTCAAACTTTGCACAAAGCATTGTATCACAGTTCTCTACGTACAAAAAAAAGTTTCATTGTATTTATAATTAAGGTCAATTTTCTCTATATTTCGGTCGATTTGAGATGGAATAGCTCATATAGGCTACTTCTACATAGGCTATCTATCTATATACATATATTATCTACTTGCCTGTCTATTTATCCGCCCACCCGCTTACCTACTTATCCGCCCCCGCCCTCCTACGCGCCCGCTGATCTGCCTACACGCTCTTCCGTCAACTCGTCCACCCGCCTTCTCACGTACTCTCCCTCACACTCACGCGGCACTCGCACACCCGCCCACTCTTCCGCCCATCTCTCCATCTATTTGTTTATCTGTTCTTCTATCCATCTGGCAATTTACATATTCGTGCATCCATCTCTTCTTCCGTCCATCAGCTTACCTTCGCACCACTGCCTTGCTACTGATAGATTGACACGCATCTTTAACAAGTGCGAGAACTAATTTATTGGTATAAAACACAGACGCACTGATACACCTGGGCCACCATGCCTGATTAAATTCAGTTTTGTCCTTTAAATGTGCAGAAATTTGATCCAAAAAAATGTAACTCTTCATTCTGAAAAGGAATTGTACAATGTAACATTTGTTCGGATCAAATTTCTACACGTTTGAAGTACAAAACTAAAATTCTTTCAATCATTCATTACCATAATACCCTGCTTCCTTAAATTGACTGAGTATATCGGGAATTAATTCAATGGTTTTCCCAAAACATGCTATGAAGTTTTTTTTCGTATAAAACAACTTTTATCTCGAAAGGGAAGCAAAAATCAAACAAAAAATTTATTAAACATTTGTTTTTAAATATTTAAAAAAATAGGTCCCTGAAATTATGTATACTTACTTACAGTTCATCCTGTATCAATGGAAGTAAGTATAGTTGAATACCTGATATCGAGCACTTCTCCTCTAGGGCCGCGTTCGCTATAATGAAATGTTGAACCTGTTTTGTGGTAAATGGGTTAGCATATCATGCTGTAATTCATACTATTTCATGAAAATGAATATAATTGCATACTTCAATCCACTTATAGAATTTCCACCGCTTTTCTGGAAGTCAATAATGCCTCTCCATGCCTTTATTGTGAGCTTTATTCTCATTGCATGTATAGCGAGACTTGCCCTGAGTGTGTCTCTAATTGTGTTATCATAACTTGAATGGCTTACCTCTACACAGAGAAGGACGGCGTCTAAGTTCTAAGGTCATTTTTTCCCGTTAGAATCAGAGTTCAGTTGAACTGTAATTGCATGTAAGCACTTAACCTGAAATATCGCGAAATTTCCAATTTCTTTTTCTAGGAAACTCAACTTACAAACTTACAAGTGTATCATCAACAGAAGGAACGATGTTTGGCGCGTGGAGAATATTTCAGATTATATTTTTGTGAACAATATGGCGAATTTACCTACAGATATTAATGAGACACGACATGATTATAATTGTAATTGTAATTATCTGTTCAGTATTCCTTTTCAACTATAGATGTCTTTCAGCCAGAATAGTTTCGAATTTCAATTTGATTCTTTATATTTTCCTGTTAAACTAAAAATTATTATGAAGCTGTAAGAAGGTAATTTTAATGTGACGAATAAAACGTCTTATGTAAACTGTGAACTCTGCTCAGATTCGATGGGATGAAATTAGCAATTTTAATTTTTTTTATGTTTCCTTCAAAAAGCGATAATTTGATTATTGTAATTATAATTGAAAGTTATATTTGAACTATGGAGACTATTTCGAGATGATTAGATGAAAATTATCCGTTATATAATTTTTGTTATTTACATTGTTTGGGGTAATTTAAGACATTTTTGTTGATACATAAAATATAAATAAAAAATCATAATGAACATAAATGGCTGAATTAATTATTTAAATACATATATAATATAAAAATGATACCAAATCATAATCCGAGGAATGTAACAAATAAATGCTCATAAATATAAGAAAAAACCCAAATTCAAACCAGGTTGCCTAAGTTCACCAAATTAATATTCTTAGTGATGTAGTACCATCTATATCTCATCAAGCTTCAAAGATGAAGTAGGCTATAGAGTTCCAATATCTATATGTTTGTTGAAAATATTCATGTAGTTCAGTACTTAGCTTTTCTTTTAAACTGTGATTATATCCTACAACGAATCATTAGAAATATTTATAACTTATACAGACTAATTTATATTTCATTTAAAATAATTGTATATTATTTTATCCAATTTCATATCGATATTTACTAGTGTCACAGAATGACGTGTACTTTCGGCCTGTTATGCAGCACATTCTAATGTAATTTTAAGATAATTCAGTCTTACAAGACATGTTATAATCCGAAATATGTAATTATTTTCACTAGTTTTTGCATATAATTTGGTCTTACTAGCCATCTCAGAAGATAATTTACAAATTTAGTGTTATCCATATATTTAAAATTAGTAGCAGATAAATACTAGCCACGTAACTCAAATGGCTAAGGCGCTTTCCTGCCGATCCGAAGTTGAGCATGGGACTTCGGGCGTATGTTCAATTCCCGCTTGGGCCCATTACCTGATTGGGTTTTCCCGATGCTTTCCCCAACTGTAAGGCGAATGTCAGGTGATCTATGACGAATCGTCGGCTTCATCTCACCAAATACCATCCCGCTATTACCAATTTCATCAATGCTAAATAACCTAGTCGTTGATACAGTGTCGTTAAATAACAGAGAAAAAAATTACTATTTTAAATAGGAATATTCACACTTAAAATAAGTACTCTCTTCCAAGAAAAATGTGTAGCAAGTAGCACAATTTTAGAAAAAGTAAATGAATTCTACTATCTTATTTTCAAACTATCACTCTTGGCTCAACTAGATATTCTGGAATATATTTTTAAAATTAAAAAGTGTATAGACATCATAATTAGGATAATGAAACTTTTATTATAGATTTATTAATTTGTCATACAGAATAATATCTGTATTATTGACAATTAATGTTTGAGGAGAAAAATTCGCTCCGGCGCCGGGGAACTAACCCGGGTTCTTGGTTCTACGTAGCAAGCACTCTGACCACTGATACACGCCGAATTCAATCCCCGGCACCGGATCGAATTCTCCTCCTCCAATTTTATTTATTTTATTGGGTTATTTTACGACGATGTATCAACATGTAGGTTATTTAGCGTCTGAATGAAATGAAGGTGATAATGCCGGTGAAATGAATCCGAAAGTTACCCATCATTTGCTCATATTGGATTGAGGGAAAACCCCGGAAAAAACCTCAACCAGGTAACTTGCCCCGACCGGGATTCGAACCCGGGCTACCTGATTTCGCGGCCAGACGCGCTGACCGTTACTCCACAGGTGTGGACTCCTCCTTCAATGTTTCCCTTTATGGCCTGACTCCATGTTAGGCATATGTGTTGACGTATATGTCCAGTGTCAACTGCCATTATACTAGGAGCGCACTCAGCTGAGTGACTTATTTGGCCGGGATTCCGCAGTTAAGTGCATGGTAATCTGTACGGACATATGCACTGCTACCTGTGAGAATATTATAGATTTATTAATTTGTCATACAGAATAAATCTGTATTATTGACAATGTTTGAGGAGAAAAACGTGGAGTCAGACCACAAAGGGAAACATTGAAGGAGGAGAATTCGATCCGGTGCCGTGGATTGAATTCGGCGTAGCTCAGTGGTCAGTAGAACCAAGGACCCGGGTTCGATCCCCGGCGCCGGAGCGAATTTTTCTCCTCAAACATTAATTGTTAATGAAACTTTGTCTAGTCCAAATAAGTCTTACATACTAGCATTCGGCATTCGCCTATACATGACTTCAGCAAGACCTGTCCTTTATTGAGGGAACAAAACTTGATTTTGAGGAAAAGTGATGATATCAGGAGCTGGATATACTAGTTGGACTCACAAAGGAAACCAAGACAGTTAATAAAAACGTGAAAGGAGCCAATACTGGAATGTGTACATAAGTATCAAAATACCCTGAGGTAAGTACACTTAACACACATAGATTTAAGAAACAAATCAGATTAATTATTTTATTGTTTAAGCTAATTGAGTTAAGAATTGATACTCTAATATTTATGTACTTTTGTATTTTCTATTTGTATATAGGCCCTATTATTACATGCTGTATGTATTTTACCATTTATTAATGTTATTGTGTTCAATGAACTCTCTTAATTTTGTGATATATTTTGCATATCTGATCTGAACTGCGCCCGAGCACGAGCTTCTGCTCTTTCGGGCTGCAATGCCTAATGTAGCTCAAGTGTAAAGTATTAAATAAATAAATAAATAAATAAATAAATAAATAAATAAATAAATAAATAAATAAATAAATAAATAAATAAATAAATAAATAAATAAAACTAGCTTGAATAGGTTAACCGATTGTGCAGGGCAAGAATCCGTACTCATATTAAAAATTAAAAGGGAATCCCATGAAGAGATGGCAAGAAAACTTTTGTTGGCAGTAACTGTCCTTTTAGAACTACAACCTGTCAGGATGATGATGAAAATGAAGACGATTATGAAGCTATTCAGACAAAATGAGGTAATAATTAAATTTGATTTCTTTGTTGAAAATTCAGTTTAAATTGCAGAAGATACTCGAAAACAAAACGAAAATAGTTCTATTTGCAAACCTGCGGGAAAACTATGGCTGAAAAGTTCGCAATAGTAGTGAGTTGCGGTTGTAGCCTGGTTTATAGAGCCGTTATATTAAACAGTGATGAGTAAAATTCTTCCAGCAGCGCGTCCCGCTGGGCTCGTACGTGTTATTTAAAAAATAGAGCTTATAGAAGAGCTTCCACGCTTGCACATTTGTGTTGTCTGTAATTTTTATCGGTTTCCGTGCAACAAAATGAACGTTCACCTGTACCACTTTTATTTATGTCAATGCTCTTGGAGAAATGCATAATTAAACTGCATCACATATACTGGGTGTTCAGTTCAAAATGTGTCTTGGCTCGCTGTATGCCGTCATGTGGCTAGCTGATGAGCCTAGAGAATTCAATCTTCCTACACTTCCGCAGCCCAGGTGTATAATCTAAGAGGCAGAGAAGTTGGCTAGCAAGTACGGCGTTCATTCTGAAGAGTACGTGCCGATACGTACGGTAACGCCGGTAGTGGCAGGAATGTGAACTGTTTGGAAATACGTACTGTCGGGATATGGGGAGAGGGTTAAGACGATTACTTACGTATTTGTTGACATTAACTTCGACGGTCAACATGGACACGGAGCATTTGATTTGTGTTGTGGAATGTTACCGTACGCAACCGATGATAACAAATACCCTGCGTACGACTTGCCGGCGCAAAACACAGTTCGAAAGAGGTTATGGTAGCACACAGACCGTACAGAACGCCATCTGTTGCTACGACGTTCAAGTTATACCGTACACGTTCTCAAGTTCAGATTGAAGAACGCCTTAAATAATAGGCAACTTCTCTAACATATAAAATGAAACTCGCTTCAAATCGGTGACCCAACAACAGTGACGTCATGACACACTTTGAAATGAACAGTATAATTCTACAGCGAGAGAACACTCTTAGAACACATTCCGTTATCTCTGGGGTTCATTACATTTACAGCGAACATGTAAAAAATCTTCAAATTTTCAAAGGAAGGAGATTTCTCTAATAAAAGAAGAACTTTCTATACAAATGGAGGAAAAATTAACACATTAGTGACCACTGTTCCGAAAGTGGCACGTGAGAAAAATTACTGTGATTTTAACCTACATTCTCAAATCTGAATATGCGTTACAGATAATTTTTAATTTGTTCTGCATTATTAAAACCTGCAGATAATTTTCATACACTAGGCGTAAGCATATAGAATGAACGTAAGTAATTAATTTCAGTGGCTTATTCTTTCATATATTTCAAACAAAAACGTTTAATACAATTTTCTCGTTTTTGCTTCCTTTTCGAGATCAAAATTGTTTCATATGAAACATTACATAGCGTGTTTTGAGAAAGTCACTGACTGAATTTCCAACATGCTCAATCAGATTAAGAGAGCAGTGTATTATGATAATAAGTCACTGCAAAAAATGTAGTTTTGTTCTTTTAATGTACAGAAACTCCGGATGTACATGAAATTATTGGCGATCATCAGTGCGGTTTTAGAAGTAATAGATCGTCTGTTGATCAGATTTTTTGTATTCGACAGATATTGGATAAGAAATGGGAATATAAGGGTACAATACAGTTATTCATAGATTTAAAAAAGGCATACGACTCAGTTAAGAGAGAAGTTTTATATAATATTCTCATTTAATTTGGTATTCCTAAGAAACTAGTTCGGTTAATTAAATGTGTCTCAGTGAAACTTACAGCAGAGTCCGTATAGGCCACTTTCCATCTGATGCTTTTCCAATTCACTGCGAGCTAAAGCAAGGAGATGCACTATCACCTTTACATTTTACTTTTGCTCTAGAATATACCATTAGGAAAATTCAGGACAACAGAGAGGGTTTGGAATTGAACAGTTACATCAGCTTCTTGTCTATGTGGATGACATGAATATGTTAGAAGAAAATCCACAAACGATTAGGAAAAACGCGGGAATTTTACTGGAAGCAAGTGAAGAGATAGGTTTGGAAGTAAATTCCGAAAAGACAAAGAATATAATTATGTCTCATGACCAGAATATTGTACGAAATGGAAATATAAGCATTGAAGATTTATCCTTTGAAGAGGCGGAAAAATCTTGGAGCAATAGTAACATATATAAACGACACTCGGGAGGAAATTAAACGCCAAATCAATACGGGAAATGCCTGTAATTATTCGGTTGAGATGTTTTTGTTATCTAGTCTCCTGTCAAAAAATCTGAAAGTTATAATTCATTAAACAGTTATATTACCGGTTGTTCCGTATGGCTGTGAAAGTTGGAGTCTCACTTTGAGAGAAGGACTTAGGTAAAGGGTCTTTGAGAATAAGGTTCTTAGGAAAATATTTGGGGCTAAGAGGGATGAAGTTACAGGAGAAAGTTACAAAATTCAGAACTACTTGCATTGTATTCTTCACCTGACATAATTAGGAACATTAAATCCAGACGTTTGAGATGGGCAGGGCATGTTGCACGTATGGGCTAATCTAGAAAAAGCGTATAGAGTGTTAGTTGGGAGGCCGGAGGGAAAAAGACCTTTAGGGAGACCGAGACATAGATGGGAGAATAATATTAAAATGGATTTGAGGGAGGTGGGATATGATGATAGAGACTGGATTAATCTTGCACAGGATAGGAATCGATGGCGGGCTTATGTGAGGATGGCCATGAACCTCCGGGTTCCTGAAAAGCATAAGTAAGTAAGTAAATGTACAGAAATTTTATCGGAACAATTGTAACACTTTAAAATTCTTTTGCAGAACGAAATGGTACATCTGTTTGGATCAAATTTCCGCACATTTAAGGGACAAAATTAACATTCTTTTAATAATTCATTAACTTAATATATTGCTCTCTTAAACTGACTGAGGATATTGGGATTTCAATCAATGGCGTTACCAAAATACGCTATGAATGTTTCATACAAAAGAATATTTGTCTCGAAAAGGAAGTAAAATGAGGAAAATTGTATTAAATTTTCGGTTTGAAATATTTCAAATAACCCCCTGAAATTAGTGACATTACTTACGATTCACCCTACTGTATAATTATACAAGAAGAGCAAGACTAAAGTTAGAGCCGAGATAAGCTGGTCTCCGCACTAAGGCCACCTCTGTCCCATGACAGGGGACATGTCTGCAGAGATCACTACGGCCTTCGCAGGTGCATATCTCTCCTTTGTATTTGGATAGGGTGCGCCCAGGTTGAATAAACTGTATACGGCTTGACTGGATGTTGGAGGGGCAGGTAGGTGCACCGCTGTGTGATACCTGTTTGGTAGTTAGAAAACGTATTAATATACTTATTATTTAATTTTTTTGCGTATATTACGATCTAATGCTGTAAGATGACCAGATAAAATCTTGATTTGTAGTAATCGGCCAACCGCTTAAAGGAGCAGTCCGCGATAAAATTAAGTTGGCTTTAATCAAACACGTTTTTCAATCTAAGTAGAATGCAATTTGCCGCATGTCAATGCGAGGCATGGTTCTTGAGTTACTGACTCCGCACAAATACTTATGACGTCACAGCCACTGAACTGGTGTGATTGCGTAGTAGGCCGAGAACATCCCGAGTGCAGTGCTCTGTATTAAATAATCTTCTCGAGTCGTAGTACACGTGAACAGAATTTCGGACTTAGTTGTGATTGAGTGAAGTCATATTTTGCTTTTCATTTAATCATAAAATAGCACATACCAACGTTGTGGTTTTATGTAGGGCTATTTTCTTTTATATGAACGATTTTGAACTACAGTAGACTAAACAGAAAAAATTGTATCGTAATACAGTTTAAAATGCCGTGGTGTTGTGATTTTTCGTGTTCAGAGGGAACAACAAAAGCAGAACATGGAGAAGGGGTATCATTTCATGTATTTCCGAGCAGAGAAAAGTCACCGCAAATATTTAAAACATGGGCGAAGAAAATCAACAGAAAAGGTTTTACACCATCGAAAACTGCTGTTGTGTGTTCTAATCATTTCCATGAAATTGATTTTGAAGAATCGTCTCTATTAAAAAGACGTTTAATGAAAGACAATGGAACTCTTATGAAAATAAAGAAAACTGCTGTCCCTTATTTTTGAAAGGAGAATCTCCTCTAGACAGTTCTGATACTACGCGCTCCTCTGCTTATAAATGAAAAAAAGGTCGTCGAAGAAGTAATAGCAAGTTGCAGTGATGCACCTATAGCTGAAAATACTGACGTATGTGTAGTTATCGATGAGGCTGAAAATTCACAGAAACCTGATATAAACAAAGCTATGCAGTGTGAGATAGGGTGCGAGGCGCTAAGAAATGTGTGTGGTGAATCAGATGTGAGTGAGCCATAAACTGACTTAGATCTTTTCAAATAGAAGAAGAAACTTCAAATTCTAATTCATCAGGTATAAGGTACAAATTGTTTAAAAATTTTTCAAAAACTTTACAACTATATTTCATCGGCAAGACAACATTTTATAAAATAATTTCAAAATTCGTAGAACCAACAGTAGGTGTAGTTATTTTCACATTCATGAACAACTTACCAATTCCGTAAAAGATAAAAACGTGCGAATCGCGGTGATGACCAATTTGACTCACCTGGTTACAGTACAAAATATGTCACTTACAGTGTAATGGACCTCGATTCAGATAATCTTATAGACTTCGTAGTTCTGCAAAAGGGTCTAATTGTAGGCAATCTTGAAAAAGCAGCATGTGAAAAAGTTCTAGATCGCCTAAAAGAAAAAAATGAACATTACCCTCTCTCTGTCGGACCGCAATAGAGGAATTAGGAAATTCATAAGGACCAAATACGAATGGTGGACCATAATTTGACATTTGGCACATTGCAAAAAGCTTATCTAAAAACCTTAAAACCGCCGCAAAAACATATGAGAAAATATAAATGTGGAAAGACAGCATCATAAATCACTCATGGTGGTTATGTACTACATGTGAAGGTGATTCTGACGACTTAGAAGACAGATTCATTTCTGTATTAAATCATATTTGTAATATACACGAACAGAGACATATAAAAAATGTGCACACATTCACCCATACCATAGCGAGAGGGAATGGACCGAACCTGGATCCGAACCAACAATGCTCTGAAAAATGTTGTATGCAACCCTGACCTTTAAAAGATTTAAAGCAGATTAATCAGTTTTGTCACACCAGCAAACTTGAATCATATCATAACGAGAGATTGGTTTACACTCCTAAGAGAAAACACTTTCCATATGATGGAACTATGATTGCGATAATGGACCATAATTACAACATGAAAATAGATGTAACTGGTTCCAGACTCCAATACTCTAAAGCCACTAAACGATGGGTGGAAAACAAAACATACAGCAGGAAGGAAAACGCGTGGAGAGAAGATATACAGATAAATGTGTTGGAAGTAGCTCGTGATTATCAACTACTGCAATTCGATGATCCACATGTTTTAGAGGTTCTCTCAAACACAGCCCCGGTGCCTAAACCGTGTGACTCAACACTATGGTGCAATAGAATAATATAAACCATGTACTAATTTATTGCTGACGTGAGATAAACAGTATCTGTAGTCCCTATATAACGAAAATTTCACGTCTCACATACATTCACTCACTCAGTGAAGACGTTGACTTAGGTTATAATTGATCAAAATATTAAACCTTTTCAGTTTGAACCCTTATCAGACTCAAGTCGTTCTAATCACAGAATGGAATAGAATGCATTGTACACGGATTTAAAATGGGATAGAGTTTGGGTAAGTTATTATTATTATTATTATTATTATTATTATTATTATTATTATTATTATTACTATTACTATTACAGTATATGCATGTGATAGGTCCTAAGTGAGTTAATAATAACTGACTGTAACATATGAATATGTATTTACTCGCTCTACATCACTGTATGTCAAACGGAACTACAATGCAGTCTTATGAAGCGATCGGTTGTTATGACGTCAGAGCTTGCAGTAAGACCTTTAATATTTCACAAACTAAAAGACGTAGAGAGATGAGACAAACGCCGTTAATCTAAGGATTACTTAGGTAAACATCCTATAATATAATCAAAATTTTTTAATTTTATCGCGGACTGCTCCTTTAAGGTATCATAAAGATATTATTCAGAATTTATTTTCGAAGTTTCATTAGTATTTCATTCAAATTCAAATACCTCTGTCTGTATACCATTTTCTTCATACTCAGAATATTGTGTCACAATGGGAAACAGTTTCAAAACGTCATGATTGCTAGCTTCAGTTCCTTCTCCAAAATAGGGCAATTTATTTTTCCAGTTTTTAGTGACAAGATCAATGGACTGAGACGACTATACTGTTTATAATGACTTCTGTTTTAAAGCGTGCACATGATTAACAAACCAAGCAACTTACATGCCAGAATATACAAAGCGTAAAATATAAAAAAGTAAAATGGAACTATTACAGAAGTTGTTATCTCTGATTGAGGCAGTATATATCACTTGACGATATGTGCCAGAGAAAGAACAATTGTTTGTATACAGCGAGTATGCAATGGAGGGGGAAATGACATGGCCACCCTAACCCGTTATCTACTGGCTTAGTTGCTATATGAGTGATGCCTTATTGGTGTCACTTATGAGGTTCAAACCTGTCTTAGGACAGTTGACTAAACTACAATAGTAAGTAGTTGTTAAATTAGACAATGCGCGGTTAAAGAACATAATGAAAAAAAAACGGGAAGAATATTGTAATGTTAGAAACACAAATTTTTCTAAAAGTGGTGGACAGCAAATTGAGAAGTACAGAAATTGTAAAAAAAATATCAAATGTAGAAGAAACTTCTGCACCAGCAAATGGTTACAACACTTCTAGCTATCTACAAAACGACCCTTAAACTCATCTTGAATTTAACACGTAATATTCACGGAAAGGCTATCTACGAACCGTAATTTCCCTTTTTATGTTTTATTTTCAGTACGTATTTTCATAAATTCTACATAAAAATTTTTCGACATAATAATTGATAGGATTTTATTAAAATTATAGATTATAATCAGTACATTTTCATTCTAAACACGAATATATTCTAAAAAACTATGTAAACCATCAGATTAGAGAGACTCTTTTTAAGTACCTAATAACGAATTTCCATCCAATTGCACATTTGTATTCCAACCTACTACCTACGGTTCTTCGTCCACACTACGGATTTCTATCGAAAGTAATAGCAGTAGCAGTACTTCATTTAACAGCACGTTCAACTGCTAAGACAATTCAGCTTCGAAATCTAGCTGGGCGAGATATAGTTGTCTGGAGCCCTCTGTAAGGCACAGAGATCATCTGAATGAATTTAATCTACGACACGTAACTGACAGTTTTACTTCATTTCCTGTAAAGATTTCATTATTCTTTGAACTCCATCGCTGTCTGACGGGTTTGAACCCGTAATCCTCTGATCCAGCTGCCACTAGACCGTAAATAGTGACACATGGACCTGTTGATTCTAAGTATTGGTTACTCTAATTACAGATTTGATCCTAACCAAAGTTCTTCTTCGTAGATAACAGTATTGTATTTTTGTCATAAATTTAAATCTTTGTTCTAATGCACGTGTCTAAATCCCTTATTAGCTGCAGGGTAAAGAACCTCTTCATGGCGTCTAGAACGAAACGTTAATTAGTTCCCAGTCCGAAAACAGAGTCTCGTGTATATTCCGAAGACTTAATAGGAAATCTGCTCTTTTTTCTAAACATCAAAAGGAAATACGATGTATGAAGCCGTTGGGAGTCTAATAAGGGCTGTCGAGAAAAAATGTGATTTGTAGGCGGGTACGAGCACTGACCGTTGGTAATGAGGCGCCATAAGATGTGAAGCAGGTTGTGTAATTCATAATATATGGCTGCACCACAACTCTCAACATGACCTATTCCAAACATGGAGATGGGAACTATAGCCTAGTTTCTGGCTCCTTGTACGCTGCACGAGTGCTGTGCTATGTTGTTTTGAAATTGCATTTTTTTAACGTCCTGCAAAATAATTATGTGATAATGTTGTTTATAGTGGTTGAGTCAGTAGTCGATAGTTCAGGCCTCAAACATCACAACATTCTAGCAGTTCGTTACCTGACGAGGACGCGTCATAATGTAAGTACATGAAAATATCTTATGCATTCGATGCCTCATATCAAGTTGTTTAAAATAATCACCTGCCATGTTGCATCATTTGTCACTGATCCACAAATATCGATGCATGCCTCATTTTCTGGCACGAACATAGATCATTAGGGATTGAGGCGCAGAAGGATTGTATGTTATAATTTGTTTATATGCGGAGTCTTCTTGTATGGCATGAGAATTAGCTAAAGATTTCATCGTAACAAATTACTTAGGATTAATAACAAAAATATAGATTTTCACAAAAGCAACTATACTTCAATAGCTACTAAAATATGTAATCTTATTATAAATCTTAATGTATGAATTCTAAGTCAAGAAAAAAGTATTGGACATATGAGCCGTTCAGAGCAAAAATTGGTGCAAGTCAAAATTGGGTAATAAGGTTTAAAGTAAAATTTCTGTAAAATACAGCGCAATTAATATATCCTTCTTGCTATCCACTGATACTAATAGTTTAAATAAATTGAATATTAATTGCTACTTTACGCTGTATTTTACAAAATGTTTATTTTAACCCTCATTACCCATTTTTGGCTTATACTACTTCTGAACGGCTCATATGAGGCTATTCTATCAAATGACCAGTTTCCATGGAAACACCTACCTACCACAGAGCTTCTACAGTGTACTAGGCAAGGCCCATAAAACTAATGATTTTTTCTGAACATGGAATCCTATGTATATACCACATTCCAACAAGTTGTAGATTTTCTCTTCAAATCGATTTAATCATAAACAATATTAACCTTTTATTCTAAATAAATCTATACTTCCATAGCATCTTATATTTAACCGCAACTATGTAGTGTCACTCTAAATATGTGCATTTTCATTCCGAATAATTACATAAACGTTATTCTAAATTGAAATATTGAAATGTCATTGTAATATAATCCTACCAATAAATTGTCCAAACCTCCATTTCACAGGTTGAGCAACCCTTCATTAAAACATAGCACAGTTTTTTTTTTTTTTACAAAGCCTTTTCTGCTTGATGGAAATTTTCGTCACTAAACTCGGTTGTTTTTCTCATCAAGAAACTCTTTAGACGTACCTTAATGAAATCGTTTTTGTGTGCACATTCCATTTAAAACACCAGCACAATTTCGTTCTTTCTTACAAGGGGTGCTAATACAAGCTCCTTCAAATCTTTAAGTAAATAAAAAAGATGACAACCATCTTGTGCTGACACGAACGTTATGAACTTTTCTTTTGAAGTCTTGTTCGAGTGTTGTCTGATACGACAAAAATTACAGAAAATTTAAAGTCCAGGATTACTTACATAATTGAATTCTAATGATTACATCGTCAAATAGCATTTCTAACTATGCACAAGTAAAAGTCATCTGTTATAAAATTGTAATAAATGTTTTCTTTTCTAATGATGTGAGTGCAATACAAATATCCAACTGGAATTTAAGGTGCATAAAGAAGGTGTTTGGTGGTAAATTTTGTATTGTATTTATTAACTGTGAATTGGTGTAATATACCACTTGGCAGTATCATAATTTTAATCCAATATAATCGACATTTAGATAATACAACATATTTATGTATATAACAAAAGTCACTTACATAACAAAAGACAGATTTCGCTAGATATTCCCGTATCCCCTACCGATATTGTACTATTGCATCATCATCATCATCATCATCATCATCGTCATCATCATTATCATCATCATCATTCCGTGTTACGTATTTCGCCCCCTATGGTGCATCAAGGACACACTTTCATAGCAGTTGAAATGCAACCGTAAGGGAGTCGCCCACTAGATGGGGACGGAAGTCAAGTGCCCTCCAATAGTTACAAAAATGAAACATACATCACGAACTTATTTTACATCTGAGAAACTGATCAAGAGAGATGGAATGTTTGCTATCATGGACGCGAAGTTACCTGCGTCTCAACCGTACAATGCAACTTACTGTGAGCTACGCTTTGCATTAAGATGTGTGTGTGTGTGTGTGTGTGTGTGTGTGTGTATCTAATGCCTACACAGTTTCCTTTACGTGATTCGGGTTCCGCATACTGCGGATAGATGGCAGGACTGTGACCCATTTTTCAGAGCAGTGTATATTGGAGAGTACCGCATTCTTTTGATCCGACAAATGCTGCCGCGGCAGCCATATTTACTCCTGCGGAGAGACTGTACAATGCAAGACTTGCGTAGGAACAGAGGTTTCTAGTGAGATATTTCATTGTTATCTTGAAGAATGCCGTGTTGTCGTGCAGTTAATCAATGTGTAATCAATTGTCGATGTACAAAATTAGCACTTAGTCACAAACAAGAGGAGGAATATACTTCAATGATTAATTTCTCAATGACATAATATTATCACTGCGGGCTAAAGCAAGGAGATGCACTATCACCTTTACATTTTAACTTCGCTCTAGAATATGCCATTAGGTAAGTTCAGGATAGCAGAGAGGATTTGGAATTGAACGGGTTACTGCTTCTTGTATATGCGGATGACATGAATATGTTACAGAAAATCCACAAAAATTAGGGAAAACACGGGAATTGAAGCAAGTAAAGCGATAGGTTTGGAAGTAAATCCCGAAAAGACAAAGTATATGATTATGTCTCGTGACCAGAATATTATTCGAAATGGAAATACAATATAAAAATTAGAAATTTATCCTTCGAAGAGGTAGAAAAATTCAAATAGCTTTGGAGCACCAGTAACAAATATAAATGACATTCAGGAGGAAATTAAACGCAGAATTAGCATGGGAAATGCCTCTTATTATTCGGTTGAGAAGATTTTGTCATCTAGTCTGCTGTCAAAAAATCTTATATTTCCGGTTGTTCTGTATGGCTGTGAAACTTGGACTCTCACTTTGAGAGAGGAACGGAGGATATGGTTGTTTGAGAATAAGGTAATTAGGAAAATATTTGGAGCTAAGAGGAATGAAGTTACAGGAGAATGGAGAAAGTTACACAACGGAGAACTTCACGCATTGTATTCTTCACCTGACATAATTAGCAACATTAAATTCAGACGTTTGAGATGGACAGGACATGTAGCACGTATGGGCGAATCCAGAAATGCATAGCCTATAGAGTGTTAGTTGGGAAGCCGGAGGGGAAAGATCTTTGGGAAGGCCGAGACGTAGATAGGAGGATAATATTAAAATGGATTTGAGGGAGGTGGGATATGATGATAGAGACTGCATTAATCTTGCACAGAATAGGGACCGATGTGGAACTTATGTGAGGGCGGCGATGAACCTCCGAGTTCCTTAAAAGCCGTAAGTAAGTAATGATATAATATTTATAATTGAAAACATCAAGGTGGGCAAAAGCGGACGTTAGAAACCATTCCAAACTGGTATAATACTGGTAACAAAAAACGGTTCTTGATTCTCAAGAAAGTTGTCATAATAAAGCGAACTTCAAATATCTTATGCTAGATAGACCCACGCAGGATGCGTTAGAAAATTTATTTTCTACTTTCCATTCCATAAATCCAATCCCGGATGCAAAAGAATTCAAAACTGCATTACGATTTATCAATTTTTCTCATAAACGGAGCATGGATATTACGCAGTTTGCGATTCTGAACAATTAGTTGAGTTTCTAAGTACAGATGTAAGTAAACCCGAAGCAGAAAGATCTAGTGAAGATGAATGTGAGCAAAAGGAAATTGACATAGGCTAAATTGTAATTTAATTGAAAACAGAAATATTAACTTGAGTGAACAACAAGCTCTTTACTACTTGTTGGGATCAGTTTTGTTCAAAATAAAACAAAATAAGTTATAGGCATATCGTATTTGTGAAAACTGCTTTTCATCTCTAATAGTAATAACTGATAACAGGAATGAATCTGTAAATTTTATTAGCACATTAGTGACTCTCTAGTCGTACAAGGACATGTCACTTGTATACCCTTGTAAATCTGTAAATGTAGAAAAATGTGTAACGTTGGTAGAAAATGAGTTTACAGTAAAGGATTTGAAGTCTTTAATTATTAACACTTCAACTCATACGTTCCCAACTTGTCATAATATTTTTTAAAAAGTCTTATCACTGCATTTTAGAACTAGAATGTAGGCCTATTTATTGTTAAGAAAATTGTCTGTTATAGCAAATGCACTACAGCAATCTGCTAAATGGTGGCAGTCGAAGTGTTGGTAAGAGAACTGCATAGAAAATTGCTGATGTTATCCCTATTGAAATGGACATTATATAAATAATAAAGTGTTATCTCTAATCAGTCATCCCAGTATGACAATAATGTTTATTAATCCTCGTCTCCTGTATTCAATAAACCATAACAACATGTATGATATCGCCTTTAATGACCTTCCTTCTAGCATTACTGCTTATGCATCTGTGCCGAGCCAGGAGTAAATATGTCTGCCGCCGCCGAGAATGCGGTACTCTCTAATATACACTGCTCTGCCATTTTTAAATTGCACACCTCTTCGGCGGCCACGTTATGCATGATGTGTATCTGTGAAGAGTTTATGTCGTGTACTAGGGTGTGCGAAGATGATGATGGAGGTGAGAAAGGGAAAACCTGGTGCCAGCATGTAACTTACTTCCGTCGAATAGCACCAAAGGGGCCGCCAGTCTTAACATCCCCATCCGACGGACGAATCACTATCAACAATGACATAAACAAACGCAGGTTTCAGGTATGAATACAAAGTACAGTCAAGCTGAATACAAACGTTGGGCACTGCGCGAAACATCTAAACTGAAATATATACAATAGGCTGTAATATAAGTAACTCACAATTAAATTGGCAGTTCTATATGCAACGTACAG
Source organism: Periplaneta americana (assembly GCF_040183065.1). Taxonomy (NCBI): domain Eukaryota; kingdom Metazoa; phylum Arthropoda; class Insecta; order Blattodea; family Blattidae; genus Periplaneta; species Periplaneta americana. Next base: position 124,064,447 of record NC_091124.1, on the reverse strand, counting down.
TACATATGAACCAAATCCTTCATACGTTAGAACTATGCTGTTCAGCTTTGATTCGTGTCCTTGAGATTTTGATGTGAACCCACCTTTACTTAGCGGAGTACCTGCTGGTATGTGGTTGTGTGTCCGAATGTCAACAGCAAGTCTCAGTATCGAAACATGCAACAGCTAGTATTTTATTATTGTATCATTATGATGCTGTGTCCAAATTTCAAGATCTTAACGTAAATGTAGTTTTAAAAAAGAATGCGAAAGTGATTTTTTATTATAGAATGAAGAGATAAGGTGTGATGATTTTTATGTAGTAAAATATACTTTACTAGATGCATAATCACTCATTTAAAGTTTGTGTGACTGCAACCTGCGTATATTTTTGTGTGACTTTACTTTGTTTATAGTGTTTTTTTTTCCTTTTTATTTCTGTTAATGTATTTATATTTCTGGTGGTGCGGAAGAGAAGGCCTGATGGCCTTAACTACACCGGAATAAATAAATAAATAATAATTAATATATTTTTATTTAATTTTTATTCGTCTGCATACCTATTTATTTATTTTAGGTCATCCCTCTTCAGTAACAAGAAAATGAGAATTTCATAAGCTATTAATTAAATTACTAAATAATTATTAATTAATTATGCACTTAGTAAAGTATATTTCACTACATAAAAATCATCACACACTATCTCTTCATTCTATAACAGAAAATCACTTTCGTATTCCTTTTTAAAATTACATTTACGTTAGCATCTTGAAATTTGGACACATCACCATAATGGTACAATTATATTAGCTGTGGCATGTTCCAACACTGAGGCTTGTTGTTGGCATTCGAACATACAACCAAATATTAGCGGATACTCCGCGCGCTGAGTAAAGGTAGGTTCACGTCATAAACTCAACGACGCGAATCAAAGCTGAACATCACAGCATTAGAATGACATAATATACGAGTGAAATGCTTCTCCTTTCTCGAAGCAATGTTTATGCCGAGAAAGTTCTCTCGATGTCACATGTAGCAATTGGTACGAATTTAAAATATTGAACATTTTGGTTCGATTTGCCTTGCCTTTTTAGGAATTTTCGAAACATTTCTAATACCACAGATTGCAGAATAACCAGGATTTTTTGGTTGTGGATATGTTCTGTTAATATTTTCAGATAGCTCGTCTACACGTTTTAGGAAATCTGGCATTGCATATATTTCATATTTGTTGATTCCTGATTAATTCATAACATTTATCAAAATAATATGTAAGAGCTGTTAGACTTGGGGGATCTCAGTTTGCGCATTTTAATGAAGTTTTTGAAATTAGTATTTTCAGTTTTACAAAACAGAATATTACCAAATACCATCATTCCACATAATTCTTGAAAAAATCATATTGTGTAGCTGAAAATGTTCCTTCACTCATTTAACTTGCTGACAAATTAACTTCTCTCATGGTGATTTATAGAATTCCAATAGCGTTTCATTTCTTGATGTTTAATTCCTTAAATTCTATCTTAGATAATTTACATTACCGTAGTATTTTTTCTAATTTTACTCTGACATGTTTAGTTTCAAATTCATCTATAAGCATATTCAATTAAGGAATACGTAATGTTGTAAGTTAATAAAGTTGTAACACATGTAAGATACATAGCTTCACTCGGTAACTACCAAACTCAGTGGCGTCCCATGGCCTAGAATTTGTCCGTTGCTATTTGAAATACGGTTTTTCACGCGTATACTAAAACTAAAAAGTCTTTTCATTATTGCTCATAAAATTACATTACCTTTACTTGTATAATACTTACAATACTTTTCTTTCAATTTTGACATAATAGTACTTACTGAAACTTGGCTTCGTTATGATATAGGTTTTGACATACCAAATTATAGTAAGTGTATTAAACCTTGTAAATACAATAAATGTGATGGCATTGTAGTGTATTTTAGAAATGATATTGAAGTGTCAGCTTCAGATATTGAAATTTTAAACTTAAATTGCATACATTTTAAATTTAATTTCAACAATACTATTATTGAGTTAACGGCAATATATAGATCCCCCAATTTAAACAAAACTGAATTTATAAATGATGTGGAAAGCTTTCTAATAAACAAGAAAAATGTTAATAACCACATTATAGTTGGAGATATTAACATTCAAATTCTAGATGACTCTATGGATGAATTAGGGCATAGATATATGAATATCATGTATGAATTTGGTTTTTACCAGTTATTAAAATCCGTAACTAGACCACAATCGAAAAATTGTCTTGATAATATTTTCTTTAAAACCAATAATAAACTACTTGAAATTATACCAAGTGTTTATCATAGCAATAATACTGACCATTACACTACCACTGCTTTAATTACATTTATTAATAAAGTAGATTTTGAAGACTCTGAGACTTATAAATATAACAGTAATATAAATTATGATGACCTATTGTTAGATATAAGTAATGAAACATGAGATACTGTAATGAGTTGTAATGATCTCGATAATGGTATCGACATTTTTTTTATCAACTTTTAAATACGAATATTATAAAGCACACAAATGAAACTACTCAAAAAGTTTCTAGTAAGTTTAGAAAGATTAAACCATGGATTACAAATGGTATAGTTAAATCAATCCGTACGAGAGACAAACTTGCAAGCAAATTAAGAAAAGAACCATTTAATATTATTAAAAAAAAAACAAGTTTAAAAAATTTCGTAACATATTACCTAACGTAATAAAGAGAGCGAAAGCTCATTATTTCTCCATTAAATTAGAAAAATATAGCAATAATTCTAAAATGTTTTGGAAAACTGTGCTAGAAGCGGCAAATATTGAAGTAAATAAAAAAAGAACAATTTAATGAGATTGTTTTTCGAAATGGTTTAATCTTAAGTGATAAAATACACATTGCAACAGAATTTAACTCGTATTTTACAAACATTGGCTTGGATATTGTATCGTCTATAAAAAATAACAATTTCCTTAGCAATGTAACTTCAGTACATGCTTGTATGTATCTTTACCCCGTAACAGATGACGAAATAATCAATATAGCCAAAACTTTAAAAAACAATGTATCACCTGGTCCTGATAACATAAGTGCTAAAATACTTAAGATGGTTATACATTATATTGCCAAACCTCTAACTCATATTTTTAATTTATGTTTTCTAAATGGCAAATTCCCAAATAAATTAAAAAATGCAATTGTGAAACCTATTTTTAAAACAGGAGACAAAATAAATATGAACAATTATAGACCAATATCATTACTTTCATGTATTTCAAAATTACTAGAAAAATGTATTAAAGTTCGATTAATGAACTATCTTGATAAATATAATATAATAAATGATAATCAATTTGGTTTTCGAAAAAAATTCAGTACAGATAATGCAATATATCAAGTTACTAAAAATATTGTTAGAGAATTTGATCAAGGTAACAAATGTATTGGTATTTTCCTGGACATAAGAAAAGCATTTGATACAGTGAAACATGACATCTTAATTGAGAAATTAGACTTATTAGGAATCAAAGGTAATGCTTTAAACTTAATAAAATCGTATCTTAACGACAGAATTCAAATAACGAAAATTGACAATTATTCAAGTGAACCTTTATTATTAATATAGGTGTTCCGCAAGGCACAGTTCTAGGCCCTATTCTATTTTTAATATATATTAATGACTTATTAAAAATTGACTTACAACAAAACAATGGTATTCACTATTCTTATGCAGATGACACAGTTTTACTTTTTGGTGGAAAAACCTGGCATGATGCATATAATAATTCAAATAATGGACTTAAATTAATAAAAAAATGGTTTGACATAAATTATCTTTCTATCAACGAAAATAAAACCATCATTATTCCAGTCTCATTATCTGAAAAATGTAACAAACCTCCTACATCTATATTAAGTATTAAATTAAATAATTCTGATTGTTGTCTTATACAGTGTAAATGTCCGATTAATAAAGAGTCCTCTGAAGTTAAGTATTTAGGCATAATTTTCGATAATAATTTAAAATGGAACCAACACATTAATTACCTTTGTAATAAATTACGTAAAATAGTATATTATTTTGTTTTATTGAGGAATTACTTGTCAATAAGTTTATTACGTACAATATATTTAACTTCATTTCAATCGGTAATTATGTATGGAATTATATGATGGGGTAGCTCATTTAAATCCAATTTTAATCCACTTTATTTATTACAGAAGAAAATAATTAAAATATGTCTTCATAAACCTATTGATTTTCCATCTCAAAATTTGTTTATAGACTTTAATGTACTTAACGTAAGACAAATTTATTATATTGTATTAATAAAATTCGTACATAAAAATCGAAATAATTTTGAATTGTATTCTCATAATTATGAAACAAAAGGTATGAATTCTTTAAGATTGCTGGAACCAAAATGCAACACTGTTATAGTATTTAATCACAGTAGTAATTTAGGCCCAAGAATATATAACAAATTTATATTTAAATATCCTAATCTTGTAAATTCTAATAGTTCTAGTATTAAATTTAAAAAGTTATGTATGGATTTTATAAAAATTGAAAAATTGTAAATTTAAATTTATATACTATAATTGCAAATTGTATTGTATAATTATTAATTATAATTGTATTGTATAATTACTAATTTCAATGCAGGAATCCGCCACTGAGCACGAGTTCTACTCTTTCAGGGGCGAGCTAAAGTTTCTCTGTATATTTTATAATTTATGTTACAATTATTAGAAAAATAATAAATAAATAAATAAATAAATAAATAAATGAATAAATAAATAAAAATTCAGCTGGCTGATTTTTCTGTCCACCGAACTTTTGGATAACCTTATTGTTTCACTCTTCAATTGTGGATATGTAGTCTTTTTCTATGCTAAGCACTGACATCGCATTTGATCTGTCCTGTCACATGCTGTTACTTAAGGGGTTAGGTACAGCTTACAGTAGTAAAATTTGGGAAATATTCAACACTTTTTTCCTCCATTACTATATCCTGTATAATAATGAAAATTAGTATGTGTAAAACAGTGTCCTTCTGCTATATTAAGAAAGAAAATAATTTTACGATTTAAAAAAATATTTTAATGTTTAAAAAAAAAATTCAGTTCACTGTGCAGTAATGAAGCATTTCCCACGTAACTCAAAAACTATCCAACATTATGTGATGAAATTTTTTGAGTGTATTTATGCATGTCATACTACAATATGATGTAAGATCACTTCTCTACCTTTGATAGATTGTCTGATAAAAATAAATTCATTTAAAAAAATGGCCAAATATCAGTATTTTCTTCTAACACAAAATGAAAAAAATATATATTTATTAAGAAATGTACCTGAAAGAGCATGATATTTTACACATGATTTTAAGCAATAAAATAAAAGATAGACAACATGCAAAAGTTAACAAGTTTATGAGTTATGAAGGAAACGCTTCATCACTGAACAGTAATCTGCCACTATTTTAAATTCTGAAAAATAAAAAATAAAAATAATTTTTGTAAAATCGTAAAAATATTTATTTTTTTTTCATTCAGCAGAAGAACAGTGTCTTACACATAACAATTTTCATTATTGTACAAGATACAGTAATGGAGAAAGAAATGTTGAATATTTCCAAAACTTTTACTGCTGTAAGCTGTACCTAATCCCTTAAACACGTTTTCACTCTCTTTGACGTACTGAAACACCTTTCGGATTCCGCTGTTACAACTGAAGAAGTGAGAACCGCATTTAAGATTTTCACTATTTCTGAAAACGTGTCCTCTAAGTTATAGTCTCTATAAAAAAGATTACAGGGCAATGGTGGAATGCATATCTTTCAATTCTTCACTATTTAAGGAACACGTAGTTCGCTTCTCAGTTTCCGTTCTGCTAGGAGAGGATAATATTTACAATTATACAAATCTTCTGGTATCTGTGATTTGAAGTCACTGAATTTAGCAAAATCCTCCAAGTTGAATCACTCCAAATGTTGAGCAGTACCAAATCTTTCTTCAGCCTGGTTGATAATAATGTAAAACACTCGATAGCACAAGCTACCGCGACAGAACTGAATGAGCATGAGCCCCAACAGACTCGCAACATGTGTTATTGGCTCTAGCATCTCCGTGCACTGCGCGCTACGCCGAATCAGGAACTACTGTCACTTGTTCCTCTACTTCACATGGGAGGAATAATTGCATTGCATAGGCTGCAATATAACAAGCGGTAATAACAAGTATAAGCCTAAATATAGTTACAATGAGACTGACAAATTGTGTTTAATTAAACAATTTAAATTGTTCAAAGTGTAATATTTTTTTATTTGTATTAAGAGTCATAAAGTAAATAGTGATATTTACCTATTGCTGATTTAAGCTATTGCAGGTGCTTATATTTAGTTTCAGTAATTTGTAACTGTTACTCATACAAGGGATTGACCATCTTGTGACCACACAATTTACGTTTCTGAGGCAACAAGTTTCCCTCCTCAAAATAATTTATTTTGTAAAATATTTCATCACTTGGACAATTTTTTGCAATCTAAGATCATGGACAATTTAGTCTCCTGCTTTCTTGCCAGGTCTGAGGGGCAGCACATCAAGATTGAAGGCATCATAATGTTTGAAGATGGAGAAATCATTCACAATAATTAATTACATTGCATAGTCTTCAGGCCAAGCTATTCTCATTGACCTTATGTAGTCCATTGATGAATACATATCATTAAGCTTAGAATTTCAGCTACGCCTAAGCTGGAATACAGTTGCCTACTCTCATACTGTACCTGACGTCACAGCCCAGGGATATGTCCCATCTGATACAACATAGAACCGCATCTTACTCACGCTCACTCTAGTTTGTGTTGAAGCCGGAACACGGTCATAGTGAGTGCTTTAAACCAGTGAAGTGTAAAAATCGTATTATTTACTTAATGTAACATTTGTATTTGTGACGAGATAAAATGCCGAAGACAAAAAGTTCAAAGTATGAAAGGCTGGAGGACTTAATTCAGGAGTTCGGAGCGAATAATAATTTACATTACATGTAAGTTGTGCAAAGTAGATATAAAAGTTACAAGAAAACAATGCATTGAAATACACTGGAATACAAAAAGGCATAGAAATATGATTGAACATAACTCAAAACAAGCAGTACCATCAAACTCAGAGAGAGTACGATAAGAAATCCATGTTTTGCAGGGATCTATGTGCTATGATGGTCAATGCCAATATACCGCTTAATAAATTGAACAATAAACACTTCAGAGAATTTCTAGAAAAGTACATGAAGGAACATATTCCAAGTGAGCCCCAACTCCGTCAGCACTTTGTACTCATACTTTATGAAGAAAAAATGTTTGTCACGCAGGTAGGCCCTGGCCAACTTCGGGCTGTTACGCCGTTAGATTATAAAGTCAGTAGTTGCTCTACTTTCAGGTTGGATGTACTCTACGAACATGCAGTAAGAACATGTTTGTCTGTCTCTTTCTCTGATGCATCACCTGGGTTCCACCTACTATATAGACTATTTACCCCAACTTGAATCTTTTGGTAGCAGGAATACTAAGCTTAGTTATGAACTTATTTGTATCATCAAAAGTTTTTATGAAGCAGCCTTTACATACAGGAATTCTCACGACCATTGACGCTCAAGTGAAATTTGTGTTATTAAACGAAATTTTTCTTTTTGTGGATCCTGTATCCTCTCCCTAGATGTTGCAGTTGATTTAGAACAAAGCTACAAAGAACACAACAAGAAACTGACTTATACTATTAGAGCCAAGGAAGATCTGAAGATTGGTATGGCCATAACAATATAAGTTGACTTATATTCTATTTCCCAAGCAGGATTTTTCCCATTTTATTTATATTAAAACAACCATTGTATTTTAATTGAATAATTATATTATTTTACATATATTGTTCATACCAATCTATAGAACATGTCATGGTGCAACATAATATTGACTTTTCTTATTTTGGCCATTTTTTGACTTATACTAGTCTAGAACTATTAATAAAAATGTAAAACAAACTAAGAAATACTGTAGAAGAGGTAGTGACATTTGGCATTGTATCGGATAGTTATGTAATGGTTATGAAGACATTGTAAATCCACCTCCAATGTATGTACGTTAACTGATAAATGAATGCCTAGTATAAATAAATAAATAAATAGCTAAATACCTAAATAGATAAAAAGATAAATAAATGAATAAATAAATACATAAATAAATAGATAAATAAATAAATTAATAAATAGATAAATACATAAATAAATGAATAAATAAATACATAAATAAATAGATAATTAGATAAATAAATAAATAGATAAATAAATAAATAGATAAATAAATAAATATATATATAAATAAATGAATAAATAAATAAATAGGTAAATAGATAAATAAATTAATAAATTAATGAATAATTAAATGAATAAATAAATAAATAGATAAATAAATAGATAAATAAATGCACAAATAGATAAATAGCTAAATAGATAAATAGATAAATAAATAAATAAATAAATAAGTAAATAAATAAATAAATGAGTGTAAAGTGAACTCCATTACAGGTCAAGGAGGCTCACAGGGTGAAGGGAGGTTAAGGCTCCTATAGTCGCGACGCTGTTATTTCCGGCGTGACTCCACCTCTTTGCTTACGTCTCAGGAAGTGAAGGTTCTATAAATTCTAGGTAGGTAGTATCGTTCGCCATTTTTGTTCTTTCGTCCCCGAGCTACCATACGAGGAATCTATTTGCCACACCGTTAAACATTATCATGTCGTAGCTCCTATGATAATAAATCAAACGCACTGTAATTCAGCAAATAATTGAGCGGCAAATAACGTCTTCGAAAGAGCCAAAATGACGGGCGATTATATTAAGTATTTATAGAGCCTTAACAAATGAATAACGACTTCATAAGCGAATCACAAGACGTACACGTTTAAATGTAGCTGACCTGCAACGCGATTGGCTGCCGGAAATTAGAGCGACGGGACTATACCTGTACAGTTAACGGGCATGATGAATTACCCTGCTACTCATTTTTGTTAGAGGATGAGTAAATCCCAGGATCTGAGCCGTGCCCGACATCGTAGCTGTTCATCTAGTACGTCACTTCGTCCGACAGAGTGCTCTCAGATGTCATATTATAGACAGCGCTATGAATCCTTTCATTTTCTTATCCAAATTATCCTATGGGCCGGTTGATTACGTCAGACGAGGAGAGAGGGAAAGCGAGTTTACTTGGTTACGCGCAGTCTTATGTTACTTCACTCAGGAGCCGGACACCGTAGGCATAACATTACTCAGGAGCCGGAGACCGTAGGGATAACATCACTCAGGAGCCGGAGGCCGTAGGAATAACATCACTCAGGAGTCGGAGCCCGTATCGACAGTTTCATTTAGGCAATCGACGTGCACTCGGGAAGTGGAGCTCGAACTGTATTCTACTTTGGTAACTTATGTTCATCCTGGTAGATTGTTCGAGAATAGTGTGTCATTATATTTCACTTGAGTATTTACGGGCTATATGGAACCTTGTTTGATATGCATATATATTTGGGATTTAGTGCGGCTTTAGTTGTATCAGATGTGTAATCATTGGAGCAGGGAAATTTGGGTTGTGATATTCTCAATTTTGGTTATATGTGTTTTGAGATATTGTGCGGGATCGTGTATTGGAAATCACTCGCTGATGATACGTCTTGGGTTAAGTAATTGCGATTACGTGAAGTGATGTATTGTGATATTGGAGGCTGTATTGTATTAGGAGATTACGTGAGGAAATATAATTTAATATGTGAGGTTTTGATGTTCCAAGACGGTTTGGGTGATAGCGTAGTGTTTACGATCTCTTGGGTTACGTCGTGTTTGACGCTGTAATGAACTAGAATAGTATGGGCCTCATTTATCTATTCTAGTACTTCCTACTCCATTTTGGTTATTATTGGTTTCCACGCCGGTTTTCAGGAATTGAGTGCATTGACTTTCCGTTGCTATTCAAATGATTATTGGTATTTGAAATTATTGTTGGTTACTTATCACATAGCGTATCTCTCTCTCTCTTGGGCATTGTTTAATTGTAAAGTACAGAGATTGTTGTTAGTGCTATCTGCACAGTTTATGTGAGACGCATGTGGAATTGGTAATGTATATAGTGATCAGTCATGTGATGGTTCGTACTGGGTAAATTCCTTGTGTTATACTGAGTTCATGTGTACGTTGAGTTTGGTTAATCAAATGTTATGTTATCTATAATTGAATGGGCCATGTGTTATGAGTTAGTGTACTGACTGGGCGTTTATGTTGAGGTTTATATCTACTTGGATATACGTATATATATATATATATATATATATATATATATTGAGAGAATGTTTTAATGACTAAACGATTAATGGGCCAGTAATTGATTATTGAGAGATGGGCGTATTAGATTCTATTACGACTCATAAGTATGTTTGCCCAGTGCAGTTGAACTCTCCACGATTCAGTCATTGTTTTGGTACTTATTCAGATTAACTTGTTATGTTCACATTCATTTAATTTCATACTTATATGTTATTTCATTTATCATTCATGTATATTGTTATCTATTATTGTTAATTATATCTGTTATACAAATTCACACTATTTATTTCCAAAAGTCTTCCACTGCGCACATCTGTCTTCCAATGTACCATCCACCTGGCGAATAACAGCCACTATAAGAAGTAGTAGAGGAGGAGAGGATGATCGTACACCACCTCAGTCAACAGTGCGGCTGGAAGGATTAGATCAATGGAGAAAATATATGACCCATCGGGAATCGAACGCGCTACTTTCCGGCTTGCAGTATTACGTCTCAAATGCGAGGCTACCGCGCCCCCCACATGGATATGCGGCTTTAAATAACAAATGAATTATTAAAGCTTCTATTTTCCCTTATTTACCATACTACTTTAACATTGGTTACAGACTAAGTAAGGGAAGTAAGTCAGTAATAATTGTAAATTAAATGTTACTAAACTCACTTTTCTTATGAATTTCACACACTATACACAAGAAAAATGGTCGGGAACTACAGTTCTATGTATGACATTCAATTGTATCAACAACAAATTTGAATTAATGTACTATAAGGAAATTGAATTGCCTTGCAATTTATACATGCTGTTGCATCTATCTTCTTCAGCTTCTATAAAATGTTCCATACCCGTGCACATAGAATGGGTAGCTGAAGTAGTGGTGAGGGAATTGTCTCTCATATGTAGTCTGCAGCAGCACAAATTTGCCGAAGTAATATTTCTCATATGAACAATGGTTTCGTATACTAAGGCTTCATGTAAGTCCCGCGCCGTAACTGCGTGGTCTAAGGCGTCATGTCTTCGATTTGCAGCATGGAAAGAGTGCTAGTTCCAGTCCTCAAGGGACAAGAAAGTCTCTCATGAAATTTCGGCTAGTGTATCGGGGCGGTGTCCACCAGCATATTCATGAATTTGAGGACCTGCAGGGAATACCGCAATCCAGTTTCATAAGCCAGCTGTAACCTTCATTCATTGTTGTACTGATCTTACTTCATCCTCGTAGCGTACTGGTTGGACGATCGTTCACATCTGAAGCTTGTGGATGTGAGATAGGCCTCAGCAGTCGCCTGTCTGGCTTGAGGTGTCGAGCCACGGATTATTGCTATTATTATTATTATTATTATTATTATTATTATTATTATTATTATTATTATTGGTTCGTGTAATCCCACAGAAAGAAGTCGAGGTTGTAGCTGCATCTCACCACTCCACGAATGTGACCCTGTCACTTTAGACAAGAATGCTAATGTCATGGATTACGCTGTTAATATGTTGTTCCATTAGGAAGGACTATAGAGGAAATGAAATTTTCTACATTTTTGAGTACAGCTTTCAATTTTTGTATAAACATGTAAAAGGGTCGCCCAAATGAAAGTGAGATTTTTTCGTAGCGTCGCTTCTCTAACAAGCGGAGTTTTATGTTTTCTCCTGTAGATAGCGTTGTAAGTTAGGAAACAGCTGACATTGTTTGAAGTGGTAATGCTCTGTTTTCATTTGCAGAAGGACATTGTATTTTGTACAGTCGTAACATGGATTCTTCCAAACAAGCTCAACGAGCAGTTATTCAATTTCTGACGGCTGAAGATGTTAGTGGAGCCGAAATTTATCGCCATATGAAGAATATGTATGGTAATGAGTGTCTGTCACGCTGTACGGTGTTTAGATGGTGTCGTGCATTTAGCGAAGGACGTTTGAGCACTAAGTTCATGCCTAGATCCGGTCAAGCACACTAGCCATCAGCGTGGAATCGACTGCAGCCGTAAACAATCGTGTGCGGGAGAATTATCGAATCACCACCAAAAAAATTGCAGAAACATTGTCCTTGATCATTGTCCTGTTCACACCAACGGTTGGGATACCATAAGGTTTGGGCGCAATGAGTCCACAAACATCTTTCTGAGGAGCAGAAGGCTCGGCGAATGAGTGTTTGCTTGGAGCATCTGCTGCGTTATCAAGCAGACGGGGACAGTTCCTTTCCAAGATTGTGACCACAGATGAAACGTGGTGCCACCACTTCGATCCAGCTACAAAACGGATGAGAATGGAATGACAACATCCGAGCTCTTCTCTCCCGAAAAAGGCTCATTACTCCATACGAGTCCGGGGTCCAGCACCGAAAGTTACCCAGCATTTTCTCATACTAGGTTGAGGGAAAGCCCCGGAAAACCTCAACCAGGTAACTTGCCCCGACCGGGAATCGAACCCGGACCACCTGGTTTCGCGGCCAGACGCGGTAACTGTTACTCCACAGGTGTGGACTGGATACATATCTCATAGGATCCGAAACTTACTGAGTTTCCCGTAACACATGCTAGAGGCGCTAATGTATAAACTGATCTTACTGCCATCTGTTGGACGGTGGAGAACTTATTACCGGTACATCTAGCAGACCAACAAGTAGCGAAAACAAAAAATAATTACTTCATGCATTTAGCAGCGCACCTGGTGACGAAAATGTTAAACTATGCAGAAAGTATTCCCTCATCCCTATTCATAACTCACCCAATTTAAAACAAAGAATTTACATTGTTATTTCTCACAGCATCTTCCACTGAAAATTCTTACCGGAGCCAACAGGATGATAAAAGAGACGATCTATTTTACACTACCCAATTAAAATATAACCAAACAAAGACAGAAAATAAAGCAAAAGGTTAGATAATTGGGATTGTATTCTTTGGGTATTTAGTGTACAGCTCAATGGAAAAGTCTGCAAATATACTTAGATAGTCCAACTTATTATATTACTATTTACTATTACTTTACAATACATTATTTTAACAACACTTTTTTTACAACTTCCATAAACATCACTGTTTAACATACACTGCTTATACACTCACGCAGTATCACTTTATGTCCACTTATTAGGACGTTTCTGGCTGCCATCTTGTCTTCTCGAGCATCGTCTGTTCGTCTCGAACGAAGGGATAAAGAGAACTCAGGATAATCTACCCAACACGTAGTTTTAATGTACACCATCTACGATGTCGGGCGCTGATCATATTATTTTAACTTCCTTCCGTCAGATGGTGCTGACCACAGTTTCGGAACCTGTTATATATTTATTCATGGCAGTACCATGGATGAATAAATAATAGGATGCGAAACTTACTGAGTTTCCCGTAACACATACTAGAGGCGCTGTTGTAGAAATTGATCTTGCTGCCACCTGCTGGGAGGAGGGGCGTTATTACATCTAGCAGCGCACCAAGTAGCGAAAAAAGTAACTAATTACTCCATGCGTTTAGCAGCGCACATGATGACTAAAATGTTAAACTGTTCAGAAAGTATTCCCTCTCTATCCTCATCGATATTCAAAACTAACCCAATTTTAAATAAAACATTTACATTTTTATTCCTCATAGCATCTTCTACTGAAAATTCTTACCGGAGTCAACAAGAAGATAATGGAGACGATCTATTTTACAAACCCAATTAAAATATAACTAGACAGAGACAAAAAATAAAGCAAAAGGTTAGATCATTGGGATTGTATTCTTTGTTTATTTATTGTGCAGCGCAATGGAAAAGTCTGCAAGAACTACTTAGATAGTTCAATTTATTATATTGCTATTACTTTACAATAATTCAACAACACTATTTTTACAACGTCCATAAACATCACTGTTTAACATACACTGCTTATACACACACGTAGTATCACTTTATGTTCACTTATTAGCAAGTTTCTGTCTGCCATCTTGTCTCCTCGAGCAATATCTCGAACGGATAAATAGAGTACTCTGTTTTTTTTTAAATTCGTCAACTTTTGGATACAGTATCGAAATCTTGGGTGATCTCCCGACTGTTCCTAATTACTTTTACTTATTGCTGAGAGGTAGTTCATTTATGATGCTGCACTCCCGTCATAACCAGGATGAACAGCGTGAAAACAAATTTGACAGATAACATGAGAAGAGGAACAAAGGTGTACGATGTCTTGTGTAGTACTGAGGGTTATAAGTTCCTAGTTTTGATACATACACATTTTGGTGGGAATGTGCCTGTTTATAAAATGTTTCAGCGAATCTCCTAATGATAACTGGGATACTTTCCACTTTTAGATCTTGATGTATCTCTTCGTTTCTTGTGTACCACCCGCTGTTACGAATTACACGTAATACTTTATTTTGTACAACTCGAATGGGATCTAACGTTGTCTTAGGTGCGTATCCCCATACTGTAGAACCATACAAAAGCACTGATCTAATCAGCAATTTATAAATTGTCACTTTTTTAGATGTTGATAATGCACGTGTTTTTAAAAGGGGATACAGTTGTACCATTCTTGCTATTGTTCTTGCTCGTGTATTGGCAATGTTGGTATGCCATAACAGACGACTATCCAAATGGATTCCAAGATACTTAACAGAATCCTGAAATTCAAGGGCAGTACCATACAGTGTTAGTTTAGTTTGTGGTACACTTCGAGTTCTACTGAAGGCTATGACTTGAGTCTTCATTGTATTTACAGTTCAGCGCCAATGTTGGAACCATTCTTCTATAAGGTGGACATGCCGTTGAAGTCGACCAATGGCTAGATCGGCATTGCGATGTGTGGTGTATGCTAGTGTATCATCTGCATATAAGGCTAACCTGGTGACGTCAGTTTCTGGAAGATCTGAAGTATATGCACAATATAAGTAAGGGCCCAGTACTGAGCCTTGCGGAACTCCTCCTTGAACTTTCTTTTGTCTTGATAAACAGCCGTCTTCCTTAACACAGAAACGTCTGTTCCGAAGAAAATCAGCAATTATATGAATCAATGCATCAGGAACCTCTGATTGGATTAATTTATAAATTATACCAGTATGCCACACAGAGTCAAATGCACTTTTGACATCGAGAAATATTGCTACGGTAGTAGCTCTGTTGTTGAAACCGATAGTTGTTTGTTCAACAAGACGCAGCAGTTCGTGTGTTGTAGAGAGACCTTGTTGATATGCAGCCTGATAGGGTGGAATAAGTTTGGTGCACTTTGTAGAAGTCTGGTCATAAGAATTGGTTCAAATACTTTTCCAAGGGCATTAATCAATCTTATTGGTCTGCGATTTGCTGGAACCTTTGGATTTTTCTTTTGCTTGGGAATGGCAGTAATATATGCAAGTTTCCAAGCATCTGGAAAATATCGATGAGCTATACACTGATTGAAATGCTTGGTAATATACATAAGTGCCTTTCTAGGTAAGTTTTTAAGTTCCATGTTGTTAATTTTATCAGGACCTGGTGCCTTTTTAGGTTTAAGGCATTTAATAATGGTTTTGACTTCTGACGGGCTCGTTAAAGAAATGTACTGGGATACGGGACATAGTAGGAATGTGCTGACAGTTTCCTCGACATACCGATAATGTTCAACTAAGCTGTCACATTCATTAGCAGGTTTAAATTGGTTCTCAAAACGATCGGCTATCAGTTCAGCTTTTTCACAAGACTTATAAACTGGGCCATCTTTGCCATGTAAAGGTTGATTTTTAGAGTAGGAATCATGTTTGGTTAATCGTTTGGTGATTGTCCAAATTTTATTTGACTGTCCTGCATCAGCAACATCTTTTTCAAATTTCGAAACTTTGATTTCTAGTGCCATTTTCTGCACTCTATTTTTCATAATGTTATATACGTTTTTGTCAATTTGTGATCTAGTTTTTTGCCAGCGCTTTCGAGCTCTCTGTTTAGCCATTCTTAGTAGACGTAAATTCGAGTTTAGATGGAGATAACTTTGAATTGGTTCTTTCTCTAGTGAAACATATTTTGCTGCTTTAAAAGTATTTTCAAAGATTTTAATTCCTGCATCAACGTCTTCTTTTGTTGTAATCAATGGATTAGCAGAAATTGATTGTGAAATATATCCCCGATAGGACGACCAATCCATGCTGCTTAAGAAAGCT
Source organism: Periplaneta americana (assembly GCF_040183065.1). NCBI lineage: Eukaryota > Metazoa > Arthropoda > Insecta > Blattodea > Blattidae > Periplaneta > Periplaneta americana. The sequence continues at coordinate 124,047,970 of NC_091124.1, read as the reverse complement.
TGAGGAAATAGCCTCTCAGTAGTTGCTCTTTCAATGATTAAAACAACAGGGTTATGATCAGAGGACAATTCTTGTAAAGTGTCTATAAACAGGGGTACAGTATTACATCTGAAAAGAAATCCATCAAGTACATCTGGTTTATGATTTGCATTTTGAGGGTAGAAAGTAGGTTTGTTAGGAGCTAAGATTTGATAGCCGTACTTGTCAGCATGTTTTGAGAGTATGCGACCTCTGGTTGTTGTTACGCGTGAATTCCACTCAATGTTCTTAGCGTTGAAGTCACCGCCAATTATAAAATTATTTGATATACAGGATATTGCATCAAGTTCTGAAACTAAGAGAGGCTTATTTGGAGAGCAATACATCGATCCAATTAAAATGGTTTCGTCATTGTACTGAATTTCAATTAAAGTTATAGATATGTGTGTAAGCTGGGGTGATTGTATTCTGTAGTGTCTAATACAATTTTTAATTAAGATAGCTGTTCCACCAAAAGGGCCATTACTTCCATCAGAGCGATACACTGTATAATTTTTAACGCTGAGTCTCTTATTAGGTGTTAATTGAGTTTATGCGATTAAAAACACATCTATAGCATGCTGATGTAAAAAGTCGTCTAGTACATTTTTATCCCTAGTCACTCCATTGGCATTCCAGTGGCTTGTGTAACTTTTGTCTGGGTTTATTTTGTTCCATTTCCAAACAGACTAGAAACACCATCAATGAACACTGATATTTTATTAAAAATATCATTTTGTTGCTTCACTTGCAAGAAGGTTTGATGTAAACATCTTAAATAATAACTGATATTGAATGTTTTTAAAAAGTTCCACCATTCTCTCAATTGATGAAAAAATTGACTAAAAGATGAACTGTCAGCAAATTGATCTGGTGCCTGTCGAGTATTATTATCGATATTTACCTTTCGGAATCCTTTAATAACTTGTTGAGTGACAGGAAGTGGAGGAAAAGACTGGGCAGAAAGATCTGGCTGCTTCTTATGGGTACGATTCCTGGTTTTCACTTCATTTACGTAAGCTTGGTATTTTGGACACTGTCTAAAATTAGCAGGATGATCCCCTTGGCAATTTGCACATTTTGCAGGAATAGAAGTAGGTTTTTGACAAGAATATGATTCATGGTTCTCACCACATTTAACACATCGTGGTTGGATGTGGCATGAATGAGTCTTGTGGCCAAACCCTTGACACTTGTAACATTGAATCGCCCCTTGCAGGGAGATGTAATCTTCAATTTCCACTCTAAGATGGCAAAGGCTGCGTAACTGACTAATATCGGGTTTGTCTTGTAATTGATTTACTGTCAGGACCCAAATTGGCATAGGCAACCATGTCATTAAGCCTGTGTTTTCATCTTGGGCTTTTTTTCTTAATTGTCGAACTGACTCAATAGGATAATTTAAACTCCGAAGTTCAGTTAGGATTTCTTCAGACGAGGATTCATTTGGAAGTCCTTTTAGAACAACTTTCAATACTTTTGAAATGTTATAAGGAAACGTATAGAAATTATATTTTTGCAGAATCAAATAATCTTGTAATTTCTCAAAATCATCTTTTGTTGAAACATATAGTTTCAGACCGACAGGACTAAACTTCCCTTCTGCTAATATTTGAAGTGAGTTCTTCAAAGTTTGTTGCAACTTAAAATAATCAACTTTACTTGTTACCACAATAGGGGGTTGTGGCTTATGTTTCCGACTTCCATTTTGGGAATTTGCAGATTTTTCTTCTGTGGTGGAAAAATCCATTTGTGATGTAGGTTGTTGACTTATAGAATTATCTATTTCAATTTCTGGATCTTCTAATAGTGGTTGGAAAACATTGTTAGTTTTCACCGGAACTGTAGTTCCCATTTTCTTATACAAACGGGCAGCTAAAGTTCGGGGAAGAACTCCCTTCATTTTACTATGTACTGACTTGAATTTAAATTCATGTATGTCGGCTTCTCTAGCTGATGACATTTTTCCGACTTTACGCCGTGTTCCAGAAGTGTTATGAACTTCATCAATATGCGAAGAAATGGCATTCTTTTCCAGTTGTGGATTTATAGCAGCATCATAGATGTCTGAATGAACCTGAGCAGTAGTTATAATTTCACTGAAATCACTCGAATTTTCATTAGAAGTCATATTGAATAAACAACACAATGGGTCCGTGTACAGACGGCCCAAAAACGAAGAGAATGTAACTCAAATAAATATAACAATTGTAATTAACACACAAAAATTAAGAACTTGCTTTCAGCACAAATTTTAAATAATCTGAACACTAGTGAAAGTTAAACACAATGTGAGCACTGTACGCAACAAGACGCAGCTACTAACTGACTAGCACTGCTCTCCACCGCGTACCACAGCCAACTGAGAGTACTCTGAGTAATGTACCCAACACGTAGTTCTAATGTTCACCACCTACGACGTTGGGCGCTGATCAACTCATTTGAGCCCCCTGCCGCCAGACGGTGCTGACCGCAGTTTCGCATCCTATTAAATATTTATCCATGGCAGTGCCTTGAAGTGCATTTCGTTTACAGGAGTGAACCGCGTGATAGAACTTAGCATTTCTATCGACCAAGATCGCCCATTCTTTTTGCTGTTAAGTGTACAACAAGAGCGTATTATTCTTTATTATTAAGCTTTGGGAAACCATCGTCGAAAAACGTTGCGGTAAAAATTTCGAAGTTGTGCTTGTTCTGCAAGACAATGCACCAGCTCTCAATTACTTAATTTCGTTGCTAACATTTTATTAAATTTGTTTTGAAGTGAATGGCAAGATTTAGTGCTTTTAGACTATCACTTTCGAAACTAAAATGGGAAAATAGAATTCAAGTTTCCATCGAATTAAGCAGTATCGAATATTATGGGAAAGTGGTTTCCAGACCAAGACAGACATTTAATTTTTTAAAACGCTTAAAATTTTATGTCCGTTGTGCTCTGTGTACAGTGTTTAAAAGGTGATTATTTGAATCAATGAGATTTGTTTTGAGATACAATAAATTCGTACATGTTGGGTTAAGAATTGATTAATATCGCCTCGTAAAATATGCAAACAAAACTTTGAAAAAAAATCTGCTTATCTGTAAGGATATCATGCAAGAATAAAGCTTCTAGCTCCTAGCATGGGATACTGCGCAAATTCATTTTATTATTCGTTATTTTATCGTCGACAGTTGCCAACTACAATAGCAGTAACGAATATCTTCATAGAAATCCCGTATCAAAACCTTCTAGAATAAAACAGACAGAATGAGATGGAAAGTGATACAGAAGGAAGACAGATATACACGGAAGTGAATGAATACGTCCTGCAGAGTAGACGAGGAAATCAAAAGTCAAGTTCCTTATTCCCACTTCAATCAAGAAAACTCTCGTGCAACATGAGAAAAAACAAATGAAAACGTCACTTATTATTCCTTTCTGAGGCGCAATTGCTAGAAGCTTCGCTATGCAAAGAACTTTCCTTCACCGTCTACTTGATCACATCTACGTCATGTGCAAATGAAACTTGATTACGAAACACGAATCACTGCAATTCTTATGTACGATAAAGTTATCAAGGTACGCCAAACTTTATTAAAGTAAATAATGATAATAATAATAATAATAATACTTATTAAAGTATTATTATTATTATTATTTACTTGGAATATATAACAGCATCACATCAACTACTGAGTTATTTGGCGTTAGTGATAGCGAGATGATATTTGACGAAATGATTTAGCATACATCGATGCACATTTCACTTTTATAGTAGACACTATTCAACAACTGGGAGCTAGTAGTCTGTCTTTGTGTGAATCCATGTGCCTTAAAAAAAAAAGATTACAAGAAGCTCCTGGAAAGAATGCTACTAAAATGTGTGAAAAGCTAAACAATGTTTTGTCAAGAAACCGTGACTATGAAACAATTAATTCTGTGTATAATGTGCCAAGTGGGAATGACTGTGAGCTTCCTGAGGGGTTTAATGTAGCCAGGATGATACTGTTTAAGTATGCTCCAGTCACATAAATATACGTTGAGACATCTTTTTCATCGTATAAATTGATTTTGTCCCATAAACGTAACAGAAATTTGTGCGTTAGTCTTAAAAAGTTACTTGTTCATTGTACAATAACTTAAATTATGGACGTGAATTTGTGGATGAATAAATACAAGTGAAACATGTCTATAGAACAGAGAAACTACATTTCCAGTGCACTTTGTTAAATTACTTATAATCTTATGGATTTTGCAGTGTAGGCTTTCACGGCCGGAGTCTATAGATGTAGATTCATTTTCCGGGCTGAGAGGCCGTGGTTATTAGTTGGTTTTATACCAGACGAAACGTCTGGTATAAAACCAACTAATAGACCACGGCCTCTCAGCCCGGAAAATGAATCTACATCTAAATCTTATGGATGTTTACTTTATTAATTATGAGTGATTCAATATAATTTCAATCCCTTTTATTGCCCTATTTTTGTTGTTTTACCCTCCTACTACCAGGTTTCTTTTTTTACACTGAGTACCGCTGGGGTCATATAGACCCCAAGTAATTTACACGATATATATATATATATATATATATATATATATATATATATATATATATATATATATCGGTAGTAATGCAATTGTTTTAATGAATTGGCATAAAAACATACATGTTTACCTTGAAAACAGAACAGCTATGTATACAAACATTTTTACATTTTACACTTTGCCATCCTTCCGCCTTCATCATATACGTCCTTACCATTGAAACAAAACAACTAGGAATGTTGTTTACAGACGAAAGATGAACATTTTATGCGCTTTTTGGAGACTTTCTGTCCACAGAACGTTCACATTTAAGTGGCATCGTCCACGTTTTGTCCCACTTTGCACTTGTGTTGAAATACGATCAGGAAGAACTTTGGTGCGCCTACTTCTGTTCTTCTGTACTAAAAATGTTCCCAGCTCAAGAAGAAATTCTCTTCTTCTCTAGTTGGTTTTTTTCTTCCAGTCAGGATTTAACTCCAGCCAAATTATGAACGCATTGAGCGCACTAATATCCAAAATATTATAAAATAACCATGGGCCACCTCCTTGTCATACGTTTTGTAGTGCATGTCCTACTAATTTGTCCATTGTGTCTACACCTGACTTTGTTGCGTTATAGTCTAGTACCATAATAGGTTTATCTTTTTCATCTTCAGCTATTTCCTCTTTGAAATGCATAGTGCTCAGCAGAGTCACTACCTTACCCTTTTTTGGGCAGTAGGAAACTATCGTAGTGGATTCCTGGAATCCGAAGAGACTTGAAGCTGCTTTCCTTCCCTTTGCTGTGACAAATTCTGCGGGTAGTTCACGGCGATTCTTTCTTATTGTTCCTAACAGAGTCATCTGTTTTCTTTCTAATTCCTTTGCCAGGTCCAAACTTGTGAAGAAATTATCTGTTGTGATGTTTCTACCACTCAGGGATAAATTTTGAGTCAAGTCCAATACTACTCTTTTTCTCTGACTCGATTCTTCCTTGTATACTTGCAGGTTTGTGACATAGTAATTAGTGCTATCACAAGCAGCCCATACTTTGATGCCATATTTTCCGGGTTTTGAGGGGATATACTGCCAAAAAGGACACCTGCCCCTGAAAGTTACCAGTTGTTCATCAACTGTAATTAATATTCTCATGTGGTTAATACGCATCATGTAATGTGCGTACCCACTGTTCAAATACGTCCCTTATAGGAGCCAATTTATCAGGGCTACGATTCTGTTGCCGCTGTTGAGCGTCATCGAACCGAAGACAGCGTGATATTTGGGTAAAACGGTTCATAGCCATAGAGCTATTGAAAATAGGTCGGCCGTGCTCTGTGTTCCATAAATTCACTATGCCCTCATTGTGACCTTTGTACACTCCTGCGAGTATAAGCAGCCCAAGAAAGCACTCAAATTCTTCTCTATGAATATCTATCTATTTGTTACCGTAAGTAATGTTACCTTCTTTGATGGTCCACTTCAAAATATTCTGCAAAATGCTGGGCTTCATAAATAATTCAAAAGCTGACTGCACAGTGTTTACATTCCTCAGACTATGCCACGTTGGACCTGGAGCCGTCTTCATTACGTTTCGTGCTGGCTGCCTCCCTTGATGCAATCTAACAGGACTTTTATTCCATACTTCGTTTCCATTTCTGGACCTCAAAACAACAGTATTTCTATTCAAGATATTTACTTATTATAAAAAGTAAAGTAAATCCGTGGCGCTACAGCCCATGAAGGGCCAAGATCGACTAGCCGGCTGCTGGCCTCACATTCACATGCCGAAGCAGAGGTGGGTGATCATCCAACCAGAATGGAGGTATCGTATGGTTAGCACGATGATCCCTCCAGCCATTAGAGCTGGTTTGCGAAACCGGATTTTCGCTACCTAGCGTAGCTCCCCAAGTGCATCGAGATGCTGGGTGGGCACTGGTCCCATACACTGGACAAAATTTCATGAGAAAATTTCTTTCCCCATGAGGATTGGAACCAGCGCGCATTCCGTAACGCGAGTCCTAGGCAGAATGCCTTAGCTCACGACGCTACGGCGCGGAACATCTATTATTATTGCTGCTGTTTTTTGTTGTAATAAATAATTGGTAGGTGAAATATACTTCCTTGAAAACATTCAAATTTGAGATGTTAGAAATTTCAGGAATAATAGTTTCTAAATCTCCATCATCATCATCATCATCATCATCATCATCATCATCATCATCATCATCATCATCATCATCATCATCAGAATTTTTAGCCGATTGACAATCTTCTGTTATAATAGCATCAATCTCTCCATCATCATCAGATTTTTCTTCATTATATTTATGTTCCTCATTATATTCCTCTTCCTAATTACCTTCTTCATTCACAATTACGCCTATTTCTGAACTAGTCAAATATCTTGCACTCATCATGTAATTCTACATCACAGTGAGGCAAAACACTAATAAAAACTTAGGCAAGAAACCTTAACAATGGGTAAGAAATAATATTTCATTGTTGCAAGACTTCCGTATAACAGATGTTCCAAGTAACGATCAGCATTTCTACTTTCATAATGTTACATTCAAAGAAAAAAGCCAATTTTTAATGGGGGTCATATAGACCCCAATGGTACTCAGTGAAGAAACAATGAATACTTTTTAATGTGTTGAAAATATAAAAATGAATGAAACATCACTGGATACAGTTGACTGAAAGGGATAAAGTCATAAATTTTGAAAATTATAGTTTTAAAAATGGCGGAGATTTTTCTTTCAAAAGAGCTACTGGGGTCATATTGACCCCATTGGTACTAGGAGGGTTTAGAGATATTTTAGGCGTCTAAAATACTATTTTTTTGGTGCCTTAACTTCCGACGTGTTCTCATTACTATTCTCAGGTGTGGATTCTAATGTAGCGGCTTTCTCTTGAAAATTTGCTTGAAATTTTCTTCGTTCTTCAGTTTTTCCATTTCAAATTTCGTCACCTATTTTCCTCTTACTTTCTTCAGACGAATATCTATATCGCCTATCAGTAGAACATGATCTGTGTTAATATCCCCTCCTGGTAAAGTTTTTGCATATCTTAAGCAATTTCGGAATCATTCCTGTACTAGTATATAATCTATATGATATTTGCTTTCGTCCCTTGGACATGTCCATGTATATTTCTTCGTTTATGTTGTTGGAATAATGTATTTTCAACAATAATTGAATTTCTTTTACAGAAATTCACCAAAGATTCTCCTGTGTCACTTCTTTTCACCAATATATACTTTTCAACTTTTCTTTCATTTTATCCTTCTCCTAGTACTGCGTTCCAGTCGCCCATTAGGATTACGCATGCTCCCTTCTTCCCCTTCTCAACTATCTCTTCTATCTTGTCATAATTTTCTTAGCTTTCTTCCACTTCCTCGTCTACTAATCCACTATGTGTCATGTAAATTTGTACAAGCACCAAGTCTATTTTCTTCCCTTGTATTCTCACTATTATCATCCGGTCATCTACATAACTCACTGATATCACTTTATCTTTCAACGTGGTTCTAATAATACACGAACACCATGACTTCCTTTGCACTCACCACTTGAATAAAACATCTTAAATTCACCACTTACAAACTCACCATTATTTTCCCTACCTCATTTATGATATTCCCATAGTGTCTACACCCTCGTTCAAATCTTTATCCTGGCTGCAACTTAGTAACCATAGAACACTTCATTCGCTCTCTCTTCTGTTTCGAGTTCTCCACACTTCTACTCCAAATTATCTTCGTTCCCGGTTTAACTACTTATCCTCCAATCACAATCTAAACACCAGGTCACAGGAGAGCCAAATCCTAGCAATTCCTGCCCATAGAACATCCCATTATTCATCCTCTTTTACTGTCTCAGTCCCCCGTGAATGGAATTCTCTACCTCAGAACAAGAAAAGGCTGAACAATTTCTTACGGGCGCAGTCAAATTGAAGTTATAATTGTGATCGAGTTTAATAATTTAATTTAATTTAGGTATGACTTTCATTACTATTATTATTATTATTATTATTATTATTATTATTATTATTACTTATTATTATTACATAATTATTTGTGAAGATGAAAAGAATTGTCACTATATTATATTAATTATGTATTATATTGCCTTGTATTGTAGTATTGTATTGCTTTGAATTGTATTGTATTGTATTAATTATGTTATATTCATAGCATTGTAGTAATTTTCTATCATACTGGTTGAGTGGAAGAGAAGGCCGAATGGCCTTAACTCTGCCAGTTAATATAAACCATTATTATTATTATTATTATTATTATTATTATTATTATTATTATTATTATTATTATTATTATCATATTCACTCTTTTTCTTCTAATTTCTTCCTTCATGCTTTCCAACTGCTTGTAAAAGAGTCCTCACATTCCACTTTCCAATCCTCAATCTTCTTTTCTTCTCTCTGATGGGTTGCTGCATAATATATGTTGTATATATGTTAATAAGGTAAGTACATTACGTGTATATTGTTGGAAGGTTTATTTAATTGTACTTCAGACAGTATTACGCTCTAAGAATCTAGAGAACTGGCGTGTTACCTTAGGTCTCACTTCAAAATATAAAAATAAACTAGTGCAAATGCTGCAAACTAAGTTCATTAGAAGTTCAAATACAGTTTTTTTTTTCAGATTTATTTTAAATGAAGAAAGCCAGACATTTTGAAAGTTATTTGCTTTCATAGCAATGAAACATATTCCCTCTGGATGGTGTTTTTTATGCGAAATACTTCATCTTAAACCTATCGATCTTAAGTTCTTGAGTTTAAATTCGAAAATGGAAGTAACAATATCGGAACGATCATTGTGTCTTTTTTTCATGTGAGAGTAAAGCAGTAGCTATTTCAGGTCATTGCGGATTGTAGGTGAGACTTCAGGAAATATCAAGTTTGCTATGCTTTCCAACAATACACATAGCATCTTGGTATAGCTGCGAACTACCTTGAAATATAGAGGGCAGAATCACTTTTTCCTGCTAAGAGATCTTGCTGAGGTGATCGGGAAATTACGAAATCTTGTAGGATTCTTATTTTATCAGTGAGTAATACCTTCTGGTCTTCCTTAGGTATGTCATTTTTGCGCTTTCTCCAGAAAATATTGGTCTACCAAATATTGCTGGATTAATTTGTGACCAATGAATTTATGTGAACATGTTATGTTGAATCAATGACGTATAATCGGCCATAAGCTCGTAGTGATTTGTTAATGGCGGGAAATCAGAGTCGTAAATTATTTATGTACTGTATTATCATATATAATTATTTTCAGCAGTATAGGCTCTTGTAAGGAATCTAATGCTGAGATGCGGAAAATGAGGCAAATACTATATCAGAGTTACAGAATCTTATATGCGCCCTAAATAAAGTAATATTGCTCATAGTAAATCATTAGCAGTTTCAGTGTTTCATTCGTTGCTGGTTGTAGGAAATAAACTAACCCATCACGGCAGCAAGAAGTGAAATAACCTGCTATTATCCCTACAACAAAATTATATACTTGGCAGCTATCATAAATGATTATTAGAGGAGAAAAACTCGCTCCGGCGCAGGGGATCAAACCCGTGTCCTTGGTTCTACGTACCAAGCGCTCTAATAATTGAGCTACGCAGAAGTTCAATCCACAGCCGCGGATCGAATCCCTCTCCTCTAATGTTTTTTCCCTTTTGTAGCCTTACTGCATGTTCAACATATAGGCCTATGTTGACATACCTAATACTAAGTCAACTCCCATCATAGAAGGAGCGTACTCAATTGAGTGACTTGGTGGCCGGGATTCCACAGTATATTATTCACTGTTGGGCGAAGAATCTACGTAAAGATTAATTTTTGGTCCTACAAAATTCATCGGTTATGGTAACAATGGCCACCAGATTTTTTATGCCCCTTCTGTCAGGACTGCGATTGGAAGATCATATATCATATTAAAAACAAATATGTTATTTTATGTCTATAGAATCTGGAGAATAATTTTAAAGTTATTTGAAATAGGGGGGCACCTAGGGTTCACTTGTGCTCAAGGTGGCCCTTATGTACCGTTTTAAAATCTAAAATTATAACATCAACGTTAAATAAGTAAGAAGTACGCATTAGTTCCTGTTAATAGTGGTAAGAGGGATCCTAAAGGCTTTTCAGGATTTTTTCTCACACAAGAAAATTATTAAAAATGTTCGAACCTTAACCCTGGCCGATTTTGGCTCACCTACCTTCTGTGTGTCTGCTTGCGTGTGTATGTGTGTAAAATTAATTGAAATAAGTAGTAAAATTGTAATTCCCAGTATCGCCACAAAGTTATAAAAATTTTCTTGGAAAACAGCTAAAGTAAAATTATGTCAGTGCAAGTGTCTTGAAAAACAATCAGGTATGTAGGCTATGACAAAACATACTTAACGACATCCCATATTACCTTTTACCTACAGAGTTCATATCTGATTTAATGTAAATTTCTAAACAATAACATGCCATTCTATAAAATCAAAACATAATTTTTAAATCCGTCTATATACTTATCTATCTGCCTGCCTGTTTGTTTGTGTTTATCTGTCCATCCATCCGTCTTTCTTTCTTTATGTGCTTCCTTCATTCTTGGAATGGAACTTAAAGATTTCGGAAAGCCTTGACCTAAATTATTTATATGTGAACAATTTCAAACGGTAACATAATATTTAACATTAGATCACCTCATCGCCAACTATTTTAATATATAGTGTAATGGTAACTGCTGCTAATATGCAATCATCACAATTATTATTGTTGTATGCTTAATAATTAGCAATACAAAAGCACGTTGCAGTTACAAACGTTTTCTTCGTCTCGCCACCATTTAATAACCCATTTAAATTCAAAGAAAGCAAGTTACGTTCATACGTCAGCTTTAAAATATTGCACTCCGGTGAGTTCAAAGGACTTACAGTTTCATATTACTTTTAAATTAAAATTGAAAATGTCTTACAATTCCATAGCATGTATTATTATGAAATTAGATTGTAGTTCTTTTGAAACCGTCCACAAAATAACATTTCAGTTTTTAAAGGAAGGAAATTACATAATTCGAGTAAATATCATCTGTTACTGCAATCTTTTCTGACAGCCAGAAAATGAAAGAAAAATAGACGACTAAGTCTCCTGGAGATAAACGAGGAATAAACTTATTTCAACATTGTTAGAGAGGTCTGTGTCTTCGTTCTTTATGAAACATAACCAATTTCTTTCCCTTGTTTTTCAGTTCTCCATATTCTACACGTATTTGCTTTGTGTTTGTTTACGAGTCCTTAAAGGATTGTCGCAACAAAGATGGAACTTGTTTTCCCTATTTTATTTTCATTACGAACTGACCCCTCAAACTCGAAACAATTTTATAATGGAATATATCCAAACACAACAAACTCGTACTGTACATGTATAACCTCAACTCCCATTCCAGAATTTAATAATAATAATAATAATAATAATAATAATAATAATAATAATAATAATAATAATAATAGTAATAATTTTAACGCTTTCTTTAAACACATGGGCTATTTAAATATGCGAAGCAAAGCTAAGTCATTAAACGCCTCGAAATGTCGTTAGAGTGGCAGAAGGCTCAAACTTCACGAGCTAATCGTCATTGGGTAGTAGTAGGGATGTCGGTTTTATGTGCTGGTCGATTTGCGCATAAGGAATTCAGGACCGCCGAGTGTGGGGCTTCAAGTGCTATCGCGCTGATTTTCAACAGAGCCTTGAAAACTAATAAATATGGGCAATTACACGACAATTCTAATATTAGTAATTCGAATGAATAAAATGGTAAAAATTGATGTTTTTAATTTTGTCCACAAATAAGGTCATTCTATCCCACTATGCGCTGATTTCTGAATTCATTTTCCTGGCATAACCATCTTCAGTTCACTCAGACGTTAGATAAACATTACAATTGATAAAGCGTCATAAAATTAACCAATAAAAAGGTAAAATAAGATGTAGTTTCCCTCTCTTCAACACTTCCAGTCCCATCAACAGGTCACTATAACCTTTGACACTGTCTTATGTCTGTCGATGTGATGAGAGCGGTGTCTCAAAAATATTTTAAATGCCTCATGCAGAAATTCCTTGTGTCTAATCGTAAAATAGTTCTACTGTATCATGACTTCAACAAAAGACGAACAAACTTCATAATGCAATAGGACTTTAAAATAGTATGTTATGGTTAAATGAATTATTTAGTTCAATTTTAGAGAATGGAATAGAACTTTTGTTACAGTAGAGAAGAAATTATGCGCTAATTAATATTGAAAACTAAATAATATTAAAATGCATTAATTATTATAAAATATAATGCTTTGATGAGAAGGTATCATAAATGCATTTTTGTACCAAAAAATCTGGAGAATGTTACAACATCCTTGAAGTCTAACTGCTATGGGTAGAAGAAATATGGTAGACTCAAAGAGGGGAGAAGAAAACAAGGATAAGATATTGAGAATATGGACAAGGAATACGTAGGAGAATTATTTTGAGAGAGGGAGTATTGTAATCACTGGATCAAATTTGTTGTTGGGATCAAAATTTGTCGGGAACTATAAGAATACGTGAATCGAAGAAAGGAAAACTAATACAAGAAAACTATTGGAAGAAACACAGCAGTGACTGAAATAGGAATTTATTCATTCATAATGTTGTGTCCAAGGGTGGGTCCTTCATTGCAAACCTATCATTCCGAGGGTCGTTTTCACAAAACTCGTTATCTACAAAATCTTCTTTTTTTCAAGACAACTCTTTTCTAAAATACACAACTGTAGATACCGAGTGTTGAAAAATCTCTTTTATTTCAAGATCAATTTACTGATATACTTACTAACTTTAGCTTAATTCTGATAGCACCATTAGATTCTCCTGACCCAAAAACATAAGGATAAGCGGAAACCTCAAAATCGAAAAAAAATGTAGATAACGAGTTTTGTGAAAATGCCCCTCCTTTTTTATCTTCCGCCTTCCTCTTACCTCCGCATACGATTAACATATATTAATGTTTCTATCATCTGATATCTTCTTCGGTCCCCAACTCTTCTCCTTCACCATTCCTTCTAGTGCATCCTTCAGTGGGCAGTTTCTTCTCAGTCAGTGATCCAGCCAATTCCTTTTTTCTTCCTAATCAGTTACAGCATCATTCTTTCTTCACCCATTCTTTCCAACACTTTCATTCTTTATTCTGTCTGTCCTTTTCACACGCTCCATATTTCTTCATATCCACTTTTCGAATGCTTCTATTCTCTTCTCTTCAATTCGTCGTAATGTCCATGTTTCTGCCTCATACAATGCCACATTCACACAAAGCACTTCACTAGTCTCTTTCTTACTTCTTTTTCCAGAAGTCCGCAGAAGATGTTCCTTTCTTACATTAAAAGCTTCTTTTGTCATTACTATGCTCTTTTTGATTTCCTGGCAGCATCTCATGTTACTGTTCAGACCCATGTATTTGAAGCTGTCCACTTGCTCTAATGTCTCATTTTTTACTTTGTTATTTAACGATGCTGTATCAACTACGAGGTTATTTAGCGTCAATGGGATTGGTAATAGCTAGATGATATTTGGCGAGATGAGGCCCAGGATTCGCTATAGATTACCTAACATTTGCCTTATGGTTGGGGAAAAACTCGAAAAAAAAACAACCAGGTAATCAGCCCAAGCGGGAATCGAACTCGCGCCCGAACAGAACTCCGGATCGGCAGGCAAGCACCTTAGCCGACTGAATGTCTCATTTCGAATTCGCACATTTACCTTCTATATTTTCCTTCCGATAACCATGGTCTTCATCTTGTTTGCATTCATCTTCATCCCATACTTTTGAAATCTAAAATCGAAAAAGAGAGGAGAATTGGGAGGACAAATTTAAAAGGTACGTAAAAGGCGTCCTTGCAAGAGGTTCGGAGCTGCAAGAAACTAAATATGTGAGCTCCAAGCCTGTTGGCCTCTAGTCTCACTCCGGGTTACGCTGCTCCAATGAAGGAGCTCTAGAATATTTTAAGGGGGAAAAACCGAAAATGGACGTAAGCTCTTAGGTACCACATACGTTAGGGGGACGGAAATGTGATCAAAATGATCACGGAACTGGACGAGGAGCAGGTGGCTGGTGTAAATCTGCACATTGAAATGAACTGTGTCATTTCACAGTGCAGGAGGAGTCGAGAAGACTCTGTCGTCTGTTGTTCGATGACAAGGCAGGTGAAGACCGCCAGGAGAGACGCCGTGAATTCTGAATCTGCAAATTGAAAAATTCCCTGTCCTTTCGCATTGCGACTACATTAGTCATACTTTTGACAGATGTCACTCAGCTTTAGTAGCATATCCTTTTGTGTCGTCTACTCTTCTGCTAACAACGCCATATCATCAGCAAATCTTATACACTTTATTCTTCTTCCTACTACTGTACTATTATCCCTTCAATGTTCTAAAAACAATTTTTTACTAAATCCTCCAAGTAAATGTTGAACGGTGTTAAACAATAATAAAAAAACAAAGAGTGAAGGAAGCAGAGCAAGGAAAAGCAGCAAAGGAAGATGATGGCGAAGGGGAAGAAGAATTAGTGTATAAAGAGAAATGCAATGATAATGGTAGCGGTATCTCTGATTGAGGTTCTGGCTGATGCATTTATTACCAGTTAGTACATCTCACTTGGCGATATGTGTCAGAGGAAGGACAATTGCTGCCTACATCTCATGTGTGATCACTGAACTACGTTACTGGTAAGAGAAGTGTGTAGGCCTATGGATTGGGAAGGAACTGGTCACCCTACCACATTACCTCCTGACTTATTTTCCTCATAAGTGATGTCTTATTTGCGTCAGTTATGGGATTGCAATCAGTCTTCGGAGTGCTGACTACATAAACATGGAAGTGGAAAAGAAAAGATGAAGATCAAAAGGTATAAATAGGAGGAGAAATATGAAAAGACGCGAAGAAGTGCAAGAATGGATGGGAGAAAACAAGGTATAGCCCGCGCAAGAAACGATTACCGAAAACCAATGGTGGCGTTGCTGTCTGTTTTGACGTGTGTATGTTGGCATGCCGAGGGGGAGAGGTGCGAGCCAATGGAAGTACTGTCTCTTCCAAGAAGATGAACAAATGAGGACATCGCTGTGGAAATAAAGAACGTAACAAGAGAAAAATTCGAAGCTAATTAAACGCGCAATATATGTTTACGAATGAAATAATAATACAGTGCGATACAAGACACGCATTCGCATGCAATGGAAGAAACTAAAGTCGTAATGTAACCATCACAATGCAAGACTGATTCTATCGATGTCATTTCTCTTCCGACTGTACTCTTGAATATCATTCAAGTTATCTCGTGACCTTTCCTCTCGCCCGCTCTTCCTTATCGCAGTGTTTGATTCGCATTCCTTCCGTCGGTATTCCGTGCTTGCGAGACCTATACATGAGGAGAAATGGAGGAGGAGGCGAAGAAGACTGTCACATCTGACTGCAAAAGGGACAGGCTTCACTGACCTGGTTTTGAATCCAGTCCGCAGATGGAGTCGGCTACAGCCAGATGCGACGTGTCGAGACCCTCCGCACCGCCCAGCTGCACGTAGTCGGGAAGCCCACGCTTTTGACACTGCAACACATTCAACCAATTAATTACAGGAACTACTAACATATAACGTTTTAGGTTCTGAAGCCTGTTCAATCTATAGGATGAATATTCTATTAATCTTGCAAAAACCTTTATTTTCACTTTCTCCTTTAGCCAAGTATATCATCACTTCGAATTGGATGTATTTTCAGGTTGTATTTCGGCAATCTGTGGAAGAGATATTTTAAACAGTGATGGAACAGTTATATTCAAACTCAAAGATGTGCATAATTCAGTAAATACAGAGCAGTTCTGAAAGTTTTCTCTATGCGAAATCATTTATAGCCACGATAAACTGCGCCATAACATTTAAAATGAGTTTTATGAAAAAATAATTGTAGGTGGCCGTTTCCCATTCACTTATTCTGCTTTGCGAGGACACGTTGGCTTGTAAGAGAGTAGCGGCGTAATATTTTCAAATCAAAGATACATATTTCAAAATATGTTGATAATAATGGGAAGACTTATGCAAGAACATTAAAACTTACGAAAGGCTCGGGACTAGATTAACATTGTAGGGCATGCAGGAGATAAAAGAAATTCTTTATAACATATATATTCTAAGGCAGATGAAAGTGCTGTGAATTTATCATCTGACTGTGAGCCCTTAGTTCGTGTTTTGGGAAACTACTTCATGGAAGTAAGTGAGCTCTTCGAAGATCGCAGTAACCTCTGTCATGTTACTCATGTAACAGAGCGGAACACTCACAATGTATGTTCAAGGCCAAGTCGCCATGTTCCAGGTCAGTTAGGCCTATTAATCTAATATCTAATCTAGGCATCCAGAGCATAACAAAGATCTATTAGTATGCAAATCTGGCTTTCAGGTAAAACTCCCTGTGAAGCAGACTAAAATATTTTCAAGGGAGAAGTTGTTCTGGAGCCGGGTATCCATCCTGGGACCTTTGGTTTAGCACACCAACACTCTACCGACTGACCTACCCAGGAACTTCACCCGACACCGTCTCAATTATTCCCTTTTTATCCACATACCTCGAGTGAGTTGACAAGAAGCTAGAAACCCACATCGAGTACACACAAATTCTGTGTGACTTGAAATTGTGGTTTTCTGTTAACGTATTTACAGTGACGTATATATTGTGCAAATCTGGCTTTCAGGTGAAGCTCCCTGTGAAGCAGACTTGAATAATTTCAAGGGAAAAATTGTTCCGGGGCCGCGTATAGTTCCCGGGACCAACGCTCTGCAATTGAGAGTGTATCCGGTTAAGTTTCTCAGTAGCTCAGTCAGTAGTGCGTTGGCATGCTAATTCAAACATCCCGGGATCGATGCCCGCCCCCGGAATATTTTTTCCTTTTAAATTATTAAAGAGCTAATAGGTTCTCTTCTCGAATGGAACGTATTGTAAATCTAAATGAACTATGGAGTATAAATTATATACACGTTGTCCTTGTGAATATTACTGAAGTCGTGAGCAACGATAAGAATTTATTGAGACAAGTAGTGTGAACTAATTTGGACATCCTATGTCGTTTGAATGTTCAACATTTATGAACAAATGCGTATTTTCTCTGATAAAAGTAAATTTCGGATCAATGAATTGGTAGGCAATGAGCTGCAGTGGAAAACAGCTGACTAAATTGCTTTAGAAATTGAACATTGAATATTTCTCTTAAATCAGCTTGATTACACTATGATGAATGAAAACGTTTAAAAAATGAGAGTATTGTAAAATGTTGACTGAATATATAATTATAGAGTACAATAATAATAATAATAATAATAATAATAATAATAATAATAATAATAATAATAATATTAATCCGTGGCGCCAAAGCCTTTGAAGTGCCCAGGCAGATCACCCGGCTGCTGGCCTTACGTTCACATTCCGAAGCAGAGGTGGACGATCATCCAACCAGAATGGAGGTATCGCGTGGCTAATACGATGGTCCTCCCAGCCGTTATAGCTGGCTTTCGCAACCGGATTCCGCTACCTATCATAGCTTCCCAAGTACGTACATCACGATGCTGGGTGGGCACCGGTCCCATACACTGGCCGAAATTTCATGAGAAAATTTCTTCCTCCATGAGGACTCAAACCAGCGCGCATTCCTTAACGCGAGTCCTAGGCAAGATGCCTTAGGCCTATATCACGACTCTACGGCGCGGGACACTTGTATCATTACTGGACATAAATTATTATGGTGATAAATCATTAATATAATCTATAAACAATAATGATCCCTTGGAACTCAATGTGTAATATTTCTAAATTCTGAGTGAGTATCGTTGTGACTACTTGATACATTATACGGGTCCTAGCTCACCGGCCTGGCTCCATGAAGAATGCAAAAGAAGCGTATCAATTCTTAGGCCATATCTACTTCAAACCACACAGCTTCTGAACTGATAGCATCCAAAGTACAAGCTACATAAAAACATATGGCTCATGACTATCTGCATTACGGCCTTACAGGTTGGACTCTTACACAATAGGAATGGAATCTGTATCACATTCAATACGTGAATGATAACATTTCGTCGTATGTACATCACGCGCACAGTTAACAAAATTGAAGTGTGAAACAACATCAAATATTACAGCTGTTTTCACATTACACGTATTAGTCTCTAATTTCTGCAGACAAGACTTTATTGGGGATAGGCCTAATCTGTCATTTAATAAAGTGATATACTTGATTTCTGTACTAAACAATATAATACAAATCTATGGGATTCAATTTGGTGGACAGACTTGAAACAGCATTATCTTGTGTGCATAACGCGTGCTGGTTCGATCCCCAGCCTGGTTATGATGGAATTTGTAGTGGACAAAGCAGACTGATAGAGGATATCTCTCGGAGTACTCCCGTTTAACTCTTCATTCCACCAACACTCTCCACGTCCTCCTCATTTCATCTATCATCTCTTATAGTTAAGAATAGGTTGGGATGAAGTCTTGGGAGTTGTGCGGTAGGATGGAATTAAAAAATGATATTTTTATTTCGATTATGTAATACCCGTCAAAAGTTGCGACTCATGTAGTCCGTAAAATTTCAGCCATTTTTAATAATATCTTGAGGACTCTATTGAGCTTTGAAGTTAAAGTACGCTTATATAAGTATCTTTAAGTAGGGTAAGACGGGTGAATAGGACCACTAAATGGAAAATTGTCTGCAACGGAACTCAGTTTCAACTATACTCTAGTTAGGTAGCCTGTTTCTTCATCTATCTCCCATATTAAACTTAAATTCGTTGCTTTCAAATATTAAATAATGTTTTGAATCAAGTCGACATACTGCATGGTCCTATTCGACCGACTTCGTGCGGGTGAATAGAGCCACATACGAGTAGATGGGTGAAAGGGACCACTTTGAGGAATGTGAAATTATGACAAAAACGCTCCATTTATACATATCAGAACCCCTGCGGTGGTTAAGTAGTCAGACCTCTGACCGCAGGCGGCCCGGGTTCGAGTCCCGGTCAAGTCTGGAAATTTTCGTTGAAAAATCCATAGTGACCCTTGTGGCGGACAAGGTCACAGTTGGGCTTTTCTCGGGGTTCTCCCGTTTTTCCCCATATTAGGCATTTACATAATTCCATCACCATTTCTCCGTTTCGTCATCATTCCGTAGCATTCCCCGATTGCCGGCTGGCGACGCACGGTGGCTAGGGTCGAGGGGGGTTGCCTACTCGACACCTGGGTACACAGCGAACCTTAGTGTAGTCAGCCAGTGTGGGTTTGGGAATGCGCCTAACTTAAGGGTCAGCGCAATTGACCGTAACAGGTCGCAGCGATGAGCCATAGTGCCCCCTCCCATAAATTCAATTGAATTGAATTCAATATACCTATCAGACATATTTAGTAGTTTTTATAATTTGTTTAATTAATTTTGCAATAATTTTTCACTATTACAAACACTAGGTGTGGGATGTAGAAGAAACAAAAGAACTGACTCGTAAAAATAATAGATTTTAATTTCTACAAAATTTAAGATAATATTAAAACACCTCGACAATGGACAGTGTCCATTGCCTGATCTATGTTATAAATACATATACGACGTTTCGAGACTTGGATCTGCTCTCGTCTTTAGCTCTTTTCGTGATACTGACACTTTTTATTTATTATTATTATTTTTTTTTTTGTAATTTCCATGACGTTAGCGCAGGCAAGGATTTAAGCCAAAAACTCTTAAACACTAATCTAGTACCTTAACCACTAGACCACCGAATTGTTAGCGGAAAGGACTAATGTTTATCCACTTCAAAGTAAAAACAAAAACTATCAATATCATGAAAAACTCCTGAATAGAAGATTAGACCTAACTACCGAAACGTCATGTATTTCTAATATATCAAACAATGGACAATGTCTGAGAAAGGCGAGTCATTAATCATATACCACTGTCACAGAACTGTAGACTTTTAGAGATTATTTTATACTTAATTATTTTATTTTCTCAGAGCGGACTGATTCACCCGAAATGGTTTAGTGAGTTATTTCAACGGTTGGCAACACTGACTCAAGAATCTCTGTATCAGATTCTAAACAGTATTCACACTATACAATAATAAGAACATTGTGGAGTATTTAAAAATAAACAGCTGTAGTTATGTCATTTAACTTCTTCCTCCTAGAAACAATGATTTGGTTCACAAAGAAAGAAAGACTACTTCCTTGCGATTCTAGTTCTATCAGCTTCTAAGGGATTATAAGGTAACCTATGAGATTGAGCACCTTACAAACCAATGTTGATGGCTCTGATACTAAATATTTTCTAAAATTGTCCCTATTCGCCCTCTGGGCCTAATCGCCCCCCCTTTACCCTAAAAAGCCATTTCCTCCAATTTTCCAGTTGTGAACCATTTAATAATAGGCTAGTCAGATAATGTTCACTGCTGAATCTATTTTAATCCTTTCTATTTAACTATTACGGATAAAGAAGAACCAATAGGGAATTATTCACAAATGTGAAATGCGGGTGCTGTGGAAAAAAATATCTGATCGATTTGGTATCTCCGATCGTATAGTTTCAGCCACTGCATCGGCTGTATTGAACGACACAGGGATCATACAAAAAACAAAGTAAAAGTTTTGTTATTGACAGGAGCAAAGTTCGAAGGTTCAGCCGAAAGAACTGTTACAGTTAAAGAACAATTTTTAGAGTTCCTATCTTAAACGTGAAAGGATTAGCAGAAAAGGCAACACGCTGTGCCACGGAATATTTAAAATGCGTTTAATCAAAGAGAGTAAAAGAGGAAGATATATCGATACTTAAAGAGCCAGAATCCGAATACTTGAAACATATTACATCAGCCTCGAGTTCGGAATAATTGCACAGTCTATAATTTCTTTTCTGATGTCAGGCATCTGTTCAGCTAATTTTTTAGCAATTGATTGCTAGGGTATGGCAGTTTACATGATGTGCAAAAAAATAGTGTTAACTTATCCGACTCTTACAGTAACAATTGGCAATTGATGGCTTATAGCCTATTCCAAATACATATGAATGAGCTTCCTTTTCATCACTTGCGTTCCTTGTGCAGGTACTATAAGACCAGAAAGGTACTCTGAAAGTATACGGAAAGCATTATGAACTGTTGCATTTTGTGTCATTATCTTCAAATAAGAGAGATTTACCATGAATACATACAACGAACAAGGTTCATGATCTCAGTACTGATCAGAAATATTTTTATGAAATTTGTAAAGCTGTTGTTTCTGGAAACTGTCCATCAGATCTGGAAAATCCAGGAAAAATTTCACTTGCTGGATGGTTTACAACTGCTAGTCTATTATTGCGACATTTTAAATTAAGACTGATAGCTCATTGTTTAATTTTATAATTCATTGCAACATATATCGGGCCTATAGAGCAGTGGTCATCAGCTCAGAGCACCCTGGGGCAAGCGTCTTTTACCCGCGGAGAACACACTGTACTATGATGCACTCGTAGCTGCTAGCGGGTATGCTCTCTACCTCTTGTGCTGCACGACGGGGCACACGAGACGGCTCCGCTTATCCGTTACCCATTTCAGCGAGTGCTGACGACAATTACTGCTATAGAGTATTCGGATCTTAAATTATTGCAGTAGAGCAGAGAATGGAATTTATTCGTCTCTTTCCTTCTCATGAATTTCACCATAAGCGCTATCCTTTTCTAATCAAACGGGGTTGCCACATTTCCGTAAAATATATAGTAATCAACAAAAATACGTGAATATATTAGCCGTTCAGAGCAAAAGTGGCGTATCAAAATTTGATAATGAGGTTTAAAGTAAAAATTCTGTAAAATACAGCGCAAAGTAGCAATTCATATGTCGTTCTTGCAATCCACTGACTACTAATAGTTTAAATACATTGAATATTAATTTACTTTGCGCTGTATTTTATGAAATGTTTACTTCAATCCTCATTACCCATTTTTGACTTACACCACTTCTGCTCTGAACGGCTCATATAGCTACGTACAGAATTTGAAGCTGCATCTGTTTGCGTTAATGAAAAATGTCTTACATAGTAATTAAGGGTTAAAATGTCAATATAATGAAAATTTACCCCACATGCAAAATCTTCGCTATACTAAACATATCGCGTCATAGATCCTATATTAAATCAGATAGAATTTTTTCTTTTTACCCTTGGTAAAGAAACATTCAATCTCCACGTACGTACGTTTAAATCTACATTTGAATGATAAGAAAATGCAGAATGTCTCTTTCCTTTCAGTCATAGTCAGAAATGTTTACATGAAAACACGAAAAATTCAGCCATTGGGAAACTTTTTTGGTGTTGACTGGTACAAAGGGTCAAAGCGGGAGAAATGTCCTTCGAAAATGGAAGTTATTTTTAAAACAAACTCCAAGCCTGTAGCTCATTTAGTTCTAGGATGATTTAGGAAAGGGTGGACATCTGTTCTGTTTCGTTCTGACGCGCCGCGTTAGCTCCTTCATTGGAGCAGAGTAACCTGGAGTGAGACTAGTGGCCAACAGGCTTGGAGCTCACATATTTAGTTTCTTACAGCCCCCAACCCCTCGCAAGGACGCGTTTGCGTACCTTTTAAATTTGTCCTCCCAATTCTCCTCCTTCGATTTTTCGATTTTTCGAAGACCTTTTAAACTTGATTCTTTCAATAGGCTCTTCTTCCCAGATTGCACGCATACGCGATTGGAATATTGAACTGTGTAGATGCAGCTTTAGTTCCGTTACACACTACAGCGAGACTGCGTTTGCCGAGCTATAAAAATGCTTTCGTGTAGCACTGATTGTAACGGTCGAAATAAGGCGCAGCTGACATTGGTCCTGCTTCCGCAGGTAACTATAATTTTAGCCTATAAAATTTGAATTTTGTGAATGAAATTAAACAATTAATGTTAAATTTATGTAACATCATCGCATATCAAACCCATAGACCTTTCATAATAATAATTACGTCTTTGATCAATCCGCCTTCCATATGGCGTAATAAAATTCGTGTTTTAATTAGGCCTATCTATACAGAGATGGCTTCACTGTGTAGCAACATGTCTCGCTGTGAATACATAAGCATTGGTATATAGCTGTCCCCACTATGAATGATAAATTAAATTATGATTTCAGCAGATAATGAAAATGTATTTATGTTATAATAATAAGAGAAAAGTGCAGTACATGTAATTAACATTGTTAAACCTGTAGCCTATTTCGCTTTTCGCAAATGGCATTACTGAATAATATCGAATTTCTTTATTGCAGTAATCGATATTCATCTATTTCAACTTCACAAAGTCTGAATAGGTTAAGTATTCGTTAATATACAATTATTAACATTTTGTGATCGAATTTTAGGGATATATTATTTACATTTTTATTTTATTCACGAAATAGTCCTAATAAATGCCACTCGAGGTCTGAGATTTCCCAGATAAATTTCAGACCTCTCGTGACATTACTACAGATAAATCTTGGGTAAATGTCAGTCTGGATTTAACTTTAATTTTTAGATATTTAAGTATTTTTTTTAATATTGAACCATGTGAGATATATAGAATATTCGGACCTTAAATTGCAGTACAGCGCTTATGGAGTGCGCTGTTGCAACAACTGCAGAAAAGTGCGCGCAAGAGTGGCTTAAGCAGAACGTCACAACTATAATTGCGCGCAAGAATGGCTTACGCGGAACGTCACAACTACACATTAACCCTAGCAATGTCAACGGGGGTCTATAAGGTCCACAGGTTTAGTCTTTCATTATTAGCTCATTAAGTATTTCGAATCAATTTAAAAAAAAATTAGTGTCAGTTGTACCGTAAACTGACAAACTGTGAAATATTTTAAAATTATCTTCATAAAATATAATACAATTCAAACTTGTTATGGACCTTGGTAAAAGAAAGGGTAGGAAATTCAAGTTTTTTTATTTATATTTTATTTTCAATTATCGTTTGAATGTTTGAAATAGATATTTCTCTTCAACAATGGATTAACAGCTGTCAGTTTTTTTTTTTTTTACAATTTCCTGCTTGTTATGAGAACTTGTCTTTCTCATTTTTTCTGTTCATAGACATAGTCAGATAGTTATGTCGACATGTGCAATTCGTGAAACCTCCATGGAGAAGATAGTCAATGATGTCTTAGCCCAACGAACATTAGCACAGTGCGTCTCTTACCCGCGGATATTCAGATGCACTCCTTACCTATTACCAATTTGAGCGAGTGCTGACGACCACTGTCTTAGACGAATCAGATACAGAAACAAGCGAAGTTGAGGACAACATCGAAGAAGTTGGATTGTCTGATTCTGAAGTTGAAAATGAGGATAAACACAATGTGTCAGTTAGTGGAGAAATCTATACATCAAAATCTAGACGTGTATATTTTACACAACCTCCAGCATGGTGGAAACATAGTAGAGGTGTGGGACAAGCTGTGCGTGTTTTCGTTCAGTCTGCGCATGACGTCACCTTTACTGCAAGCCGCACTCGAATGACACAGTCAACATAACAGATTGTTGATGGTTAGTTCTGCGTCCATAGATTTAAATGAATAAATAAAAATCATGGTTTGTGTATTCAGTAAATATTGACAGTATAGGCTATAATAGGGTCTACCTTGAAGTGATAACATTATAAAATAGTGAACAATAAATTAAATTCAAGAGTCAAGAAATAATGTAATACGGTAGTGCAACGTTAATAATTGCCTTCTGTAATATACACGTACTTTTATAATAATTATAATACATTATGCTACAATTATGCACAAAATTAGGCCCATATATGACACAAATTATATTACACATGAATTCAAGTACAATAGGAACTACCTTGAAATGATAACGTAATAAAATTATGATCTATTACATATTAAACTTAAGTTTCAAGAAACAATGTGATATGGCAGTGTGTCATTAATAATATGCCTTCTGTAATATACACGTGGTTTTATAATAATTACAATACAATGTGTAATAAATATATACTTACTTAGATCTATACAGTTATTTATAACATACATTGTTTTGTACATGAATTCAAATACTTTTGAACCTTCATTAACATATGTATATGAATTTCTTGGAATAATTTGTCATTATAGTAAACAAATATTTTTATATATTCAGGCTATTGGAGACATAATATAGTCTACTACATTATTTACCTTATTATTCCACACACGACATAATATAGTTTCACCATTATAAATCCCACTCTGTTAAGTAAATACTTATTCTTATGCAATCTTTTTCATTTTCTTTATAATATTTCTCTTTGAAATTCCAGACATTTTTATTATTTTATTAATTTCTTTAATTCTAATAAATGTTCTTGTTCTAACCAATATCGTAATTACTTCTGGCGGAAGAGGAGAACTCATTTCTGCTTCGTTTTTCATGGCAGAATTAACCAAATTTAGTCTTTTTTATTATAAATTTCTCATGAGAAACAGAATCTCCGTGCACATCTGAGAATATACTTCAACAAGCATGGCAACCAATTGTAGAGCCTTAGAAGGAAGAATTAAGTTTCCACGGGACACTGTAGTAATCCAGTCTTTTTGATTAGCAGAAGTTGACAATTTTGTGGGAATTCCAAGATTCGGGTATTGCTCCATATGTTTTGATGCAGCATATCCTGCAATATATTTGAATCCTTCCTGGGATATCCGCTGTCTTGCAGAGATTTCATATATTTTTTCTGGGAGGCCTATATTTTCTTCAGGATCTCGATCGTTGGTAAATTTAACCGGTTTCAGAATGCGTTTAAGAAATTCTGCCGTTGCACATAGTTCTTTCTGCAGATTATCATTGACTTCTGATTGGCTTGTACTAGGACCCACTATTAATGCCTCTTCTTCCGAAAGCAAATCGGAGGTGTTTTTGTTCTCACAAAACTGAGATAATGGATTTCGACCTAGTATGTACCACTTCAGTCTGTTTAAAATCTAAAGCAGAGGGATGATCGTTTGTTCTACCCATGCTTCTAATTTCCGAAAAAAAGTTTTCTACCAGATCTTGGTTAAGTTTTCTTGTGATGATGTATTCAATTTTGTACTTGTACCTCTTTGCCTCATACAACAATGTTAATGATTTATTATTTATTAGAATCCCCTCCTGATAAGGTAATTTCCTGTTTGCTTCTCCTACTTCAACTGTGGTCATGAAGTCATTCATTTCTGAGAGTATAATATTCTGATCTTGAAGGTTTATTCCGTAACTATGCAGCCCATGGTGGGTACCGAATTTAGAAACGGTATTAAATAAATCAAACCAATCATTAGTTAATTTTATTGCCTTTGAAGTTTCTTTCCATTCATTTGATCTCAACAGCTAGTTTTCACCACACCATTTCAAAGCCTTTGCAACTCTGTTGGAAAATAATTGTGCTGCCAAACTAACTTTTTGTCTTTGGGTACCACGGACACTTAAGTGTAACGGAGTTAACTTGTAAGCTAATTTTGTATCAGAGGACGAGGATGCACGTAAAAGTTCATGAATTGGTTCTGATGAAATGTCCAATCCGTTCAAGTTGAAACCATGATCTAGAAAGTGATTCCTGTGTAATTTCAATAAATGTGGAGCGTCTGAAAAAAACAAATATTTCTCGAGTTGAATCATTTGGATTAGGAAAACTGCAATTTAGTTTGGTAGAAATTTTCAAATCACGCCACAATTTTCTGTTA
Organism: Periplaneta americana; assembly: GCF_040183065.1. NCBI lineage: Eukaryota > Metazoa > Arthropoda > Insecta > Blattodea > Blattidae > Periplaneta > Periplaneta americana. Next base: position 124,020,675 of record NC_091124.1, on the reverse strand, counting down.
CTTCCACCTAAATCGCTAACTGTGGCCACAACTTGAAAACCACTGCCTTCTAACTGGCAAATTATGTCTGTTAGGATTTCTTTTGTCATTGTCTGATCATATTTATAGTATACGGGCTGCCTCTACCTTGCACTGCCTTATGAGGTCCAATTATTTGTTCTTCCCTACTGTCAAAAGAAACCTCATTTAAATACATTTCATCAAATGCTAATACTGTTACACGATCTAACTCCGACATATTTGTAGCTCTCGCCTTCATTAATTTTAAGACATCATGAAGTACACCTTCCTCAAGCGATAATTGCTTTACTGCCTATTTTCTCAGAGTTGACAAATCAGGTAACGGGTAATTTAATTTTGTTCTTAAGTATCGGTATGTTTTTGGACTTAGGTTTCGAAGTGTTATTGCAGTACCGTAATCTTCTACAAACCATTTCACCCTACGCTTTTTACTCAAAAGGGCATCAATTTGCCCAATAGTGAAAAATGGTTTCAAAATTTCAGCCACTTTAGATTTAACTTCTGTTTGTCTAATGTTTTTCAATGAAATTACATCCTCATGTAATTTTCTTTCGTCTTCTTCATGTTTCCTGTTGGCAGCTGTCAATTCCTTAATCCTCGTTTGTAGAGAGTAATTCTTCTCTTCTAATTCTTGAATTCTTTGTATTAGTATTTGGCATTCCTCTGTGACAGTAGACTCAGTGGCTCCGCGATTTTCCATTGTTACATTAGTGCTGGATGCTCCTGTTGCGCTGAAGTGAAAGAAAGTTAATAGGTACAGTAGCCTACATGCAATTAGGAGCGTATTTAGGCCTCGGCAGACTAAGCAGCTGTCTAGGACGGCAGATTTGAGGGAGCGACTTTTAAGCTATTACTGTTAATGTTTTATATGTTTTTTAAATTTTATTCATAACTCTTTTAAAGAGTACATGAACTTAAACGCACAATGAAAAGGATATGAATAACATTGACAACAATCAGTTCAAATTATGTATTGTAATTAATGTCTAGTTAGGTTTATTAAAGAAACTGTACTCAACGCAATGAGCTGCGATCGCTGTCTGCAGTAAAGATGACGTCACACGCCTCGGCCGCTATCGCAACAGCATGCGCAGTCCCACACCTTTACTATGTTTCCACCATGACCTCCAGCATGATCCTCACGCCAACTATGCACAATATTTGAATAATTTCAAGGAATAAATTGTTCTAGGGCCGGGTATCGAACCCGGGACCTTTGGCTAAGCGCACCAAGGCTCTACCGACTGAGCTACCCAGTAACTCTACCACACACGGACTCAATTTTTCCCTTTATATCCCCATACCTCAAAGTGAGCTGACAAACCGTCCTGGGTAGGTCAGTCGGTAGAGCATTGGTGCACTTAGCCAAAGGTCCCGGGTTCGATACCCGGCCCCGGAACAATTTTTCCCTTTAAATTATTCAACTTAGCTTCACAGAGAGCTATACCTGAAAGCTAGATTTACATTGTGCAGAATAGCCTATTGTACGTGAAAAAATGGGACTTCGTACACAGGGGAAAGTAAATTCTATGACTGAAACAATAGGCTTACAGTTGTTTCTTACACTACATATTATGAATCTGATAAAAGCCTACTTCAATGAGGCACAGCACACAGTTGTTTGCTACATGATTTGTTGTTGGTAATGACACAAACTACGACACGACTAATCCAAGATTTGTGGTCTTTCCTGCAAAGTCGACAAATTATTACGGAGCAATGAGTCGAACTCGGTTCTTTGAACTAACAAGAATTCTTAGCTTTAACGACAAGAACACAAGGAAAATACGCCTCCAGAATGACAAGTTTGCACTACTGAGGAAATTATTTCAAAGTCTCGATGAGCTTTTTCCCAAGTTTTACGTTCCTAGTCCTCATAATTTATTATGATATGAATACTGAGTCGTGTATGTAGGCTAATGTTTCTTGAATTACAGAAAATAAGTAACTTTTGAAGTCTTAATTAATGGATATAAAAACAAAATAGCATAATTTGAAAAAAAAAATGAAATAAATATTATATTTGTGGGACTGAGAGGCTTCCCCGTTGGTAATGCATGTTACAGATTATGGGTTAGTATTCCTAGGGTTAATGTACTTGTGGAGCAAATCATGAATTCAATCTAATCCAGCATTCACAGTACCTAGATTACGAATGAAAGCATTTTTCTATTCGATAATTAAGAGGAAAACCTATTTCTTCCATCCGAAAAACTAGATACTTACAATGATGAAATACTGTTACATTATAGTTTTATGTGCGTTGTGAGTATTAAATAATAATATACAATACATCCATCTCTTATTGCTAATTGTATTTAATTCCTGAAATAATTAAACAATTCTGAACCATAATTGACCAAACCTTGTATTGTGGGACCCTATCACCGCGGCATGGGCGGTCCTAAAGTTGCGGATAGAGGAGACTGTACCTAGATATGGAGGGTATCTGTGAATGTATTGAATAAGCAGTCGTGGACAGCCGATGAGGTGTAGGCCTCAAGTTTGGGGGTTGGGTGAAGGGCTAACAACTCATCACCGTAAAAAAACAGCTTGTTACGAATCTCTACAATAGGCCTCGGAATGAGACTGATTCCTTGGCACGGCCACAGCAAAGGAATAAGGCTGTGAAATTTGGTACTTGGAATGATACAAGTCTATATAGAACAAGAGGGGTTACATTAGTAGCAAAAGAACTAGCTAGATATAAGTTAGATTTTGTGAGAGTACAGGTGGTTAGATTAGATGGAAATGGCTTATCAAAAACAGGAGATTACTTGTTATATTATAGCTAAGGAAACAATACATACCTCTTAGGAACAGGATTCTTTATCCATTAAAGAATAAAATCGGCAGTAAAGAAGGTCGATTTCATCAGTGAGAGCTTATCGTATTTAGTACTTAAGAGTAGAAGGTGCTATATCGTAGTTATAAACGCCAACGCCCCTACAGAAGAGAAATACGACCATATTGTTTATTGTTAGTAAAATAACTTGTACAAACATTGGATCTTAATTCTTCCCTAAAGAAGTAAAATATACCTTCTATGAGGAATTGGAACATACTTGTGAATTATCTAGATATCACATTAAATTTTTATTGGGGGATTTCAATGTTAAAGCAGGACAGGAGGATATTTTTAAACCAACTATTGGAAAAGAGAGCCTACACGTAACTAGTGATGATAATGGAGTTAGGTTAGTCAACTTTGCCACATCAAAAAAATTAATTGTCAAAATACAACATTCTTCCATTAGGCTATACATAAATATACTGGGACTTCTCCAGATGGATTGACACACAACCAAATAGATAGATAAACGAAGACATACTAGTATAGTAGTCTAACATTCAGGGGGGGGGCAGATTATAAATCTGACCATTGTTTTGTAATTGTAGAAATAAGAGAAAGACTATCAGTAGCCAAACGTCTATAAGAACAAGTTAATATTCCGAAATTAAAGGACGAGGAAACTAAGCAACATTATTAGGTCGAAATTTCAAACAGTGGTTTGATGACGATTGTTTCATGGTAGTAGAAAGAACGAAACGCGAAAAATTGAAATTCTTACAGGATCCAGTTGAGGACAATAAAGATAATTATTTCAATGAAAGACGGGAAGCAAATCGTACACTTAGGTATAAAAATGAGATTACTTGAAGGAAAAACTGAATGAGGTAGAATCAAATGGTGAGAATCATAACATTAGATATTTATATAAGGCCATAAAGCAATTTAAGTACGCATATCAGGAAAGGGTAAACATGATGAAGGTTGGGAATGGTGATTTGCTTGCAGACTCTCATTCAATCCTGAACAGATGGAAGAACTATATTGGGCAACTACAAAATGTATGCTACATAGGCCAAAGAGAAATGGTGGGGACGAAATTCAAATACAAACTGCTGAGCCATTTATAGCCAAACCTACACTTTCTGAAGTCAAAATTGCGATTGAAAATCTGAAAAAAGATTCAAGTCCCCAGGTATCGATGGAATTGCAGCAGCATTAATAAAAGAGGGTGGAAGCGCATTATCTAGCGAAATTTAAGAGTTTGTACTTGCTATTTCGGAAAAGAAATTGTACCAGAACAATGGAAGGAGTCCATAATTGTTCTCATTTTTAAGCAAGGGTACAAGACTAACTGTAGTAACTTTCGCGGAATATCGCTTTTGTTGACGTCGTACAAAATTTTGTCCTCTATTCTTTTTAGAAGATTAACTTTATATATGTAGTTGAAAATTTTTAAGGATCATCAGTGTTGTTTTAGGCATAATAGCTCAACTATTGATCAGATTTTTTGTATTCGAAAAATATTGGAGGAAAATGGGAATATAAAGATGCAGTACATCAGTTATTCATAGATTTCAAAACGGCATATGACTCTGTTGAGAGAGAAGTTTCATATGATATTCTTATTGAATTTTGTATGCCCAAGGAACTAGTTCTATTAATTAAAATGTGTCTTAGTGAAACATATAACAGAATCCGTATAGTCAGTTTCTGTCGAATGCTTTTCCAATTCACTGTGGGCTAAAGGAAGGAAACGCACTATTGCCTTTACTTTTAACTACGCTCTAGAATATGCCATTAGGAAAATCCGGGATAACAGAGAGGGTTTGGAATTGAGCGGGTTATATCAGCTGCTTGTTTATGCGGATGATGCGAATGTGTCAGGAAAAAATCCACAAACTATAGGGAAAACACGGGAATTTTATTTAAAGCAAGTAAAGAGGTAGGTTTTAATGTAAAGCCCGAAAAGACAAAGGATATGTTTATGTCTCGTGACCAGAATGTTGTACAAAATGGAAATATAAAAGTTGAAAACTTACCCTTTGGAGAGTTGGGAAAATTCAAATATCTTGGTGTAACAGTAACAAATATAAAAGCAGTAAAATATATATATGACACTCGCAGAATAAATATGAAAAATGCCTCTTATTATTCGGTCGAGTAGCTTTTGTCATCCAGTCTACTCTCAAAAAAGATTGTGAAACTTGGACTTTCACTTTCAGAGAGGAACAGAGGTTAAGCCTGTTTGAGATCAGATGCTTAGGAAAAAATATTTGGGGCTAAGAGGGATGAAGTTACAGGAGAATGGAGAAAGTTACACAATGCAGAACTGCACGCATTGTATTCTTCACCTGACATAATTAGTAACATTAAATTTAGACGTTTGAGATAGACAGGGCATATAGCACGTAAGGGTGAATACAGAAATGCATATAGAGCGTTAGTTGGGAGGCCGGAGGGAAAAAGACCTTTGAGGAGTTAGGGAGGCCGAGACGTAGATGGAAGAATAATATTAAAATGGATTTGAGGGAGGTAGGATATGATGACAAAGACTAGATTAATCTTGCTCAGGATAGGAACTGATGGCGGGGTTATGTGAGGGGGGGGCAATGAACCACTAGGTTTCTGGAAAGCCATTTTTGTAATTAAGTAAATTTATCAACATTTTTCGTTACGTTCTTTCGAACTTGTTTATGTGAAAGAGCGGAAAGCCATGTTTCTCTATAGGTTGCTACTAATCTGTGACTATTTTGTGACATTTTCCTTTTTGCGGGATTAAATATTATTTTAATAATGTGTGAATTCAAGTATGATATAAAGACATTATGATATTCGAGTTTTACTAGTAAATAAATGCACAGAATTTATGAAAATGTTCTAAAATATAAAGCTGAGTAGAGCCCTTAAGTTGTTACTCATTCAGAAAATCAAAGTTATTATATTCATTGTCTTTGTAGACACATCTGTTGCGCAATATTACGCTTTTTAGAACAAATAGAAGTTAAATTATCAATATTTATCGCCACTCAATTGTACGGAGCTATCTACTGATATATAATTTAAGAACATTGACCTTTAGGGCTTGGGGTTTGTCACTTACTCGTCTGGAGGTAGGACCTGACATTATCATGGACAGGAATGCCCGCCTCTCGTATCTTATTACGATTGCGACCCGGCCCAACTGTCGGACTGGAGCAATAATCGGATATAGGGTGCACTGTGGGCCAAAGTGAATTATTTTCTATTTAACGATGTAGAGAACTGAAACCTGTTAACTTCAGAAACACGCCTGGCATGAGTGCTAGTCGAAACAAGATAATTGTATGAATGTTCTCTGTTTTACTAAGTTGACTCTTTGACGTTGTCGTAATGGATAATGACTGTATATGAAAGGACTCAGTGGTGAACTATGTCATAATTAGAGGCTGAATATTTAGCAAAATGTCTTTTTACTGGGTGGAAGTAAATCATTATTTACATAGATATAAATGTGATTTGGGGTAAATCAAAGTGCAATGGCCAATTTTTATTTTGCCCATTTTATCTTTTAAGGTGTTTCTTACTAATAAGTGCCCTTTTTTTGTCTTTTTAAAGTAATATTTCTTGTTTATTTGCAATTTTCTAATTAATTGCAATGTAATGTGTATGAAATTTAAATACTTGAAACAATAACTAACTTTACTAACAATAGTCAATAAAATTAATTTATTTCGGTGATTAATCTACTAATAATCGTGCTTTAATACTGTTGCTATAATATGAATAATGATCGACAATCCACAGTTACAAATATAATATTGTCATGTCTTCAAAGTACCAACAATCAGCTTTATAACTTTAAATATTAAGCTCATTCTCATAGGAGCTGTCACGTAGCATTTCCAATTTTTCGCTTTCATATTTTCAAATCGTACTGTTACAATTTTGTGCTACACGTGTTTATTATTGTAGGAGAAAGAAATTTGAGTGAGGAGCAGTCAGTTATTGTCGGATGACAGAAGGTATAAGATCGGTTAGCTAGAATCCCTAAATTCAGTAAATAATTGAAAAGTAAATTTCATGCTTACGTTAGTGAATTTGGGGCCCATGTGTTTTCAACCGATGGAACAGTTTTGTTATGTAAGGTTTGTGAAAAGACAGTTCATTACGAAAAAAAGTATTTTATAAGTCAACATGTGTCACCTACGAAGTAAATATGTGAGTTATGTTGAAATAATTTAAATTTATTGTGAAAATATATTATGCCTTTTTTAAATTGATATACCTTTTTCAAAGATTGTTGTGCCTTTTTTTACGTTTTTATTACCCTTTTGCCTGTCTATAAATAAATACATAAATATCCGGCTTTTAGTCATAATGTTAATTCTTCTCAAGGAGAAGAAAGAATCCTACTAAGATGTCGCCCTGGCAGAACTAATACTGACTTCCAGATAAGCGCATTCCCTACTCACACCAGCTGACTGTACTAAGATTCGCTGAGTTGTCAGGTTTCGAGCAGGATATCGCACACCGCCCTAGACCAGCCGGCGATCTGGGAATGATAATGAAATACAGATGAGGCACAATGAGGTTCATGCCTAACGTGGGGAAATGCGAGAACCACGAGGAAAGCTCAACTATGATCATGTCCCGCACAAGTGTCACTAGGAATTTTTCAATGAATAATAAATTCTAGGTCTCACCCAGGATCGCTTACTTGACGGCAGAAGTTGTAGACCACCCAGACATCGTAGTAACTTATGCTATCATACAAATTATAATACATAAATCTTAATTACCGCTTCCGATATATTCGTAAAATTGTTAAAATTTGACCTTCCAGAATGTCCACAATATAGGGTAAGGTTGCCTAATTCCGTGACATATTTAATAAAGTCTATATTTATGCCAAACTTGTACTAAAAATTTTCAAATAACATCTGAATGACGTTATTTGGACCTTTAGCTACAGTTTTTACAACATTCAGTGTCAACAGAGTCACAAGTTTGGTATATAATATATGATTCTTCACTGTTATACAGTGGCTCCTAAATCCGAGACAGGGATCCAAATTCCATGATAGTGGTTTACTAATTCCGTGAGTGATAGCCTAATTCCGTTATACTAAAATAATCCTCACGTGTCTTTTTATGACAAGCAAATTTCATATAATCAGTTACTTTTTCAATTTAATTATAAAACTTTAAAATCTCGACGATTAATAAATAGTCAAATTTTACTCTATAAGACTGTCAACGGTTACATTGAACAACTGTGATTTTCTTAAATTCCTTCAGTTCAATGTAGAAAAAAACAGAATTACTTCAAAGGCAACCTTTTGTTATTCCCATTCCTAGAACTGTTTTCTTCAATAATTCTCCATTGTTTGTTATGTGTAATACTGAAACTTTAAATTGTGATTCTCAATTAGATTTCAGTTTAACAGTTGAAAAATTTCATACAATACTAAAAAGAATTGTATTTCCTTAGATATTTAAATTATGAAGAAGTGTATTATAATGTTTTTACTCTAGTTTTTAAATAATTTTGCATCATTATATTGATATTTGGCACTATATTAACTGCAATATTATATTCTAGCATCTACAGTATTATCGTTATGTATTTTCTTTCTTTCGTTTGTGGTGTTTGTTTTGTTTTGTTTTTTTTAATATGTATTTTGTGTATGTATCTGTGTAAGCCACCTGTAATTGAGGACAGTTTTTGCAAAACTTGCTAACTGCAAAATTTGCAAAATTGAGATTTTGATGGATTCGTTAACATAAGGCAGGCTTCTACATGATGTTCAAAACGTCTTAGTAAAATTGGGTTATTTCTCTTCATTGTAGTGTGTCAAAGTGTGATCGTTTTTTCAAAACTTGCTTTCTGCTATAAGTGAGACATACAGCAAAACTTGCTTACTACAGTGTTTTGTCTCTCCTGTAAAATTTAGTTCTTTTAGTTAGCAAGTTTTGCAAAAACAGTCCTCAATTCGAAGCCTGCTTCTGTTGGTGGAGGATTTAAATAAATAAATTAATTAATTAACTGCTCAGAAAACAAACGTGTATTTGGAAAAACATATTAAAGTCACGGTATATTGTTTTAATATGTATTAATCAAGAAATTACAACATAGAAAAAGTATTTTAATAGAAAATACTTGTGTAACCACAGGAATACATATTACATATTAAAATATTACAAACAAAAAAACTGAAAGTTAAATTCAATACAAAATTAAATTTGAATAAATTGAATTATAACACAATTATTTCTCATTATTTATATTTCTAACAACAGCAGTTAAATATATGCCCTATTATTTTATTATAATTATAATTGATGTTTTCTAAACTTATTTCTATTATTTCCACGAACTATTTTCTTTCATAGACATTAATTTTCACAATTTATCGTTGGCATCACTGGTCGAGTGAGCCAGGAAGGAGAAATATGAAAATAAATCCAAAAAGGGAAAGCTCCTGCAGTTTTATTACTGTCTCACAACGTTTAAATGATCATACACATTGATTCAGCTGACTGTAATCTACAGTAATGTATCATTTTTATAATGCTATATTAATTCTTACTTCAAATATAAAATGTTTCTTCAAGAGCGGTCACAACAGAAAGAAAAACTTACTGGTCAACCACCTTTCAATGAACAAAAGCTTCTGCAGTCGACTGCTTCTATTCAAAAGGCGGGTAGTAAATAGAATTGAACAGAAGACATCTGGAATTTGTTAGGTACCGGTATTTCAAACACTTAAAAGTCAGAGACCACAACTTCATGGCAGTCAATTGAAATTTTATCACGGGATTAGGGGTATCATGGAATTAGGTACTGTTACCCTATAAGTTTGCATGTAACAATATTGTGTAATAGAAATACCGGCTACTATTTAATTGCAGCATCTGAGTAATTGCATTTCCTCTGGAGCTGTTACCAGAATTTAGGAAAGGAAGATCATGTACAGACAGTATATTCGTACCAAAACAAAATATGATAGCAAAATGTAAAGAATTTAATAAAGATCTTCGCCTACTTTTTATTGAATACCAAAATGTATTTGGTAATGTTACGAGAGAGAAACATTGGGAAACAGTGACTCAAAGAGGTATCCCTAAACACCTGATTGCAATTATAAGATATGTATGAAAACTCCAAACTTTGCTAGTCCAAAACAAGGGAAAATATATGAGGAGAAAATAAATTTAGGAGTAAGACAGGGCTGTAGCTTGTCGCCGACAATATTTAATTTATACCTTAATGAAGTTGTTAGGAATATGAAAATACAGGTGAACGAGTTTTCTATATAACGGCATTGTGGAGAAAGAAAATAATTTAAAAAGTGTTGTCTGCCGATGATCAAGTAATTCTATCAAGCGACGAAGACACAATGCAGAAAGGACAATGTGAATTAAATAAAATTATAAACAAATTGTTTTCATAATTTTAAAACAAAAAATTAAAGTGATGGCCTTTATAGGTAAAAGACCTGTAAGATCTAAGATCGTGGTGGAAGATTACATTATTGAACAAATAAATAAATTTAATTTCTTTGGATTCCAAATACCATACATGGGTGAAATTGATATTAATCGTAAAATGTCTAGTTTCAATAATATATGCGCCACTACTAAAAGAACATTCCGTAATGGAACAAGAAAGGACACCCAGATTAATTATATAAACTTTATATCATAAAGTAATGGCAACTACCTGCAGAACTTTATGGAAACGAGACTTGGACCATGACGGAGAAGGATAAGAGTAGATTGCAAGTAGAATAAATGGTATTTCTCCGAAGTGTCTCAGCAGTGATGAGATTAGATCGTATAAGAAATGTTACAATTAGACAAAAATTGGGTTCTGCGGTCTTATAGACAATGGTGTTCAATATCAGTCAAATTGGCAGGATCACATACAACGAATGGACCAAAGTAGACTACCCAAAGTGGTTGCTGAATATTTTCACAAAAGAAATAGAAGCATTGGTCGACAATCAAAAAGATGGCGACAACAAATAAAGGAGCCGCAACAGGTTTAAGAGTCTATAGCTTGTAGTAAAAGAAGAAGAAGAATAAGAAGAAGGAAGAAGAGAAGGAGGAGAAGAAAAAGAAGATGAAGAAGAAATATTACCGATTCTATGTCTCAATTCCTCTAAAGCTAATATATTATTAGATTCCAAATAATGATACATAACGACCTCAAACAATTTTGAAAATATTACTAATGATATTAATCTGTAATTGGCAAGAGTATATTCATCTCCCGTTTTGTAAGGTACCTGCGGGAATAAAGGACCAGCATGTTATAAGGCTCACTACCTAGTTTTGCCATTAGTTATACACTTTTGCATAAGAGAGCAACAGCTCATAAGACCTATTTCTTCTTGCATTCGAGTGAGGTATAAAGAAATTAGATTCTCGTTTTTCTTTGTAGCTGACTGGTAGCAACAAGTTATGTGTGATAATTTATGTTTTCTTCATAAAATTCTGCAAAATTTAAGTTGATATTTAATCGTTCTACTGTGTGTTATTAATATAATATTAAATGCATGTTACTGTGTAAACATTAAGACGTTTGGGGCTACCGTGAAACTTTCGCTAATGAGCATATGAGCACTCCATAAATTAAAATTGGCGCGAAGAAACATAGCAGGAAATAAGGCACATGAAGTAAATATGTAGAAACGCCCACAAGTTCATAGAAGTCCCTGAACTATAAACTTCAAACTCTGAAGCACAATCTTTTTTGCAAGAAATGAAACAAACGAAAGACTGACAATTCCTAATGCAGAAAGAGCATTGGATGAACCAACAATTTCAGGATTTATAGACATCCAGGGGATGCGGATGTGTTCTGTCTGCGAAGAGAATTGTTGTAGATACACATGTGTGTGTCTCTTGTGAATGTTGGATGTACGATGAATGTGTAAGTCTCACTGAGGAAAAACCTGAAGACTTTGTATACCCAAATTTTGTTCAATACTTATATTCTTTATTGTGGGCCTTATTATCTGTCACAGCAGGATATAAGGCCCAGTGACATGATGTTAATTTTCATTGCTCACAGCATTTATGTGTCTGTTTGAATATTTATTTGATGTAAAATATTGCAGGATAACTATAAAAGTATGCTGTTCCATTATTTAATAATTGCTAAACGTCTCCATTTCAAAGAAAGAACGTTTTATTCCTTAGGTGAGCCTTATTACCCCCGGTTACTTTATTTCGGTTTTCCTATTGAATATTTGAGTCTTTCCGAGTAAACATCACATTGCATTGACAGATTGTATAAAAAGCTTAATGGAAGAGAAATTATTTCGGAAAAGACTTCTGGAACTTCATTTCATATTCCATCATATTCAAAGGGTTTTTCTTTTTATAAGTTTTATGAGATACATAATATCTGTTGCAGTAGTGGGAATAAATTTTAGGCCTGAAAATTAAATCTTAAAGGTAGTCTATTTCATAAAGAAGTAATTGCAGCATCGTCTGCACAACCTCAAATGATTAAGGAGAGAGGACGTTATTTTTTGGTAAAAAATGAGTACATTTGCCGAAAAAAAAATGTTTAAAACACTCTGTGATATATGTTAAATACATTGCATGACATTTTGTGGGTATTTGTGTCCTTGTCGAGTGTTGGGACATCATTTTTAAAGTTCCTGTGTTCTGGGATTTTTAATTCACACTCCTCCTTTGATTTTTATTTCCGGTAACTTCATTTTGTTTTGCTATATTGCCAAACAAATATGGATATAATTTCTGGACTATTAAAGAAATTAAGAACACACATTCTCTAGACTCTTAGGAAACGTTTCTCTGTAACCGAATTTTGTTAATAGATATATTTCTAAAAATATGTCTGTCTATTTGAAAAAAAAAGGAAATAAAAAAATTGTTATTAAATTTTACTTGTTTATTTTACAAATTTAGTGACTAACATCAAAATTCTGTTACAGACAGTTAGTAGAACATGCTTTCACAAGTAAAATGTAAAGAAATGTTTGAATTTATCTTTAAAAATGGCTTAGATATATCTGTTTCAGTAAAATTTTGCATTGGGTATATTTTTTCAAATCTGGACCTCCAAATAATTTTTTTTCAAAATATTTAGGCCTATATTTAGTTGGGTTGCTATAGTCATGTGCTCTCTGCATACAAAAAGTTAAAATTTTACACCAAATAGGAAAAAAGTGAAAAAAAAAAAAAAAATACCGTTCTCTTCCCTTAAATCGTCAAATATATTTATATAGAAATTGCGAAAGAATTTGTAATAGAATTTTGATCCTCTATTTTGTCATCAAGACGTCGCGGAATTTCATTCAATTGCATGTTTTTACTGATCTGGCATATTGAGAAAATGAAAATGAATCTTTGACGCTCATGGTTTTTACCTTGGAATGAACTATGAAGTCGACTTTATTTTGCATAAATGCATATTTCCAAGGGTTTTCTTCTTTAAATGCATACAAAGTAAAGCCTCGTTAATCTTGACCCCGATAAGCCGACTTCGCTTAATCCAGACAGGCAAAAAAAAAAAAAAAACGATGAGTTTGAAAAAAAATACTACGCGCTAAATTGAAAAATTGTTCTAACAAACGTTGTATGAGAAACGAGAATAAAAAATAAAAACTATAGGCTTCCCTTAAAAAAAATAGATTGGCCTTAAAATTATTTTCTAAACGTTCTCTAAATACAACTTAAATAATGCAATTTGATTTCCTACTTAAAGTCAATTTTATTTAAAACATTTCTGTCTTAAACGCTTTGTTTGTGGGATTTTTCACATTATCATATATGTATGTATGTATGTATGTATGTATGTATGTATGTATGTATGTATGTATGTATGTATGTATGTATGTATGTAGCCTATGTATGTATGTATGTATGTATGTATGTATGACTCCACATTACACGACACAAACACACCCCCACAGGAAACACAAACAAAAAGCGCCAAGACCAGCAGCAACCAAGTCTGAAGATGGCCCAAAACAGACTGAAACATGTTAACCAGGTACGGTAAAATTTAACACGAGAAAGACATATAATACATATTCCGAAATGACATTTTCTGTATGAAAATAAAAAATAAAATCATTAACCTCTCGTAATTAAAAGAAACATTTTTTCTGTTTCAAGAAACTGTCACCTTGGAACACTATCACACCAGAATAAATTTATTGAGTTAATTTCCTGATTTTTTAATTCTTATTTTTGGAACCAGTTTTCCGATCTTCAGGTGCGCTGACTGGACAACATTTAGCCTGAGATTAGGCCTATGAACTGATGACTGTTGATAGTGATGGTGTGAATTGCAGAAAATCTGTAAATGGTAGGAAGAACTGGCCAACGCAAGTTCCACAGTAACTCTCCTGAATTGTATCTACATTTCCAATGCGGAACCCCACGCCCTAAGCGTTCGCTTATTAGTGTGAGCCGCGTTCAATTATTTACTCATGCATCAGACAGTGATGGTGACCAGCTAGCTCAGTTGGTAGAGCAAATAGTTACTGACTGGAAGTCCTGTGTTAAATCATAGGTGGTGACGGAAATTTCTCGTTGCCAAAACTTCCAGAACAGACCTGAGGTTCATTTAGTCTCTTATCAAATTGAATCGTCATTTCAAAATGGTCATGAGTCAGAAAATTGAAAATTTACAGGAGATAGAAAAAACTACCTACAGCATAAACCACCTAAATTATAAGTCTCGTACGAGTGTCAATGATTAAAGCGTTATCCAGGAAAATATTGCATTACATATTTTTCATTTTAAATGTTTTGTTTGGCTTCAAATACATTTTTAAAATCAGTTACTTATGACGTTTTTGCAATGAACGTTTACATTTTAAAAATTAATGAAATATATTTTTAGCAAATAATGTTTTAATTACATAAATTGTTTAATACACCAGTATACACAAAATGAGAACACTTATGTGTACTATTTTCATATGATATAGCTGTATTTTATTTAGAACAAGTGTGAACTCTAATGAAAATCTACACATTTTGGATTGAAGATAGGTTGAGAAAGTGGTTTTTTGTTTGTTTCTTTTTAGTTCTGATAATTTTCAACTTCTTTTCCTCGTCCTATTGGCCATTAGTGAAGTTGATCGTAAAACTCTGTATACTTAGTTGGTATATACTTCTTCACTTCAAAAATGTCCCCATTTTTTTCATTAATGGGCACCTGTTTTTAAAAAGATAAGCCATCTCTGTAGGCTAGAAGTCAATGACGGAAGTAGCCCCACTCGTGCCTACTTCCGTCATTGACTTCTAGCAGAATGTGGTGCCCACAAGTGGCGTGGTAACACGTTAAAGTAGAGAGTGTCCAACATGCCCGACTGTCCAACAGACCCTAGTTTACCCTATGTCCCGTGCTGTGGCATCGTGGTCTAAGACATCTACCTAGGACACGCTCTGGTTCGAGTCCTCATGGGGGAGGAAATTTTCTCATGAAATTTAGGCCAGTGTAAGGGACCGGTGCTCACCCAGGACTGTGATGTACTTGGGGAGGTACGATAGGTAGTGAAATCGGTTTCGAAAGCCAGCGTTAACGGCTGGGAGAATCATCATGCTAACCACACAATACCTCCATTCTGGTTGGATAATCGTCCACCTCTACTTAAGCTTGTGAAAGTGTGGCCAGCAGCTGGCAGGTCGATCTGGGTCTTGAAGGGCTGTGGCTCCATATATTATTATTATTATTATTATTATTATTATTATTATTATTATTATTATTATTATTATTATTTTATATCACGAACAATGTTTCTTCTATATTGATCAGCATATTTAGTTCTTTTCTTTCCTTAGGAGCACTCTATGTATTGTGGGTTTGTGGGTCCCTATCACCACGGCATGGCGCGTCCTCAGGATGCGGATAGAGGAGACGGCCTCCAGATATGGAGGGTAGCTGCGAATATATTGAATAAGCAGTTGTGGACAGCCGACAAGGGGTGATCCTCCAGCTTGGGAGATGGGCGAAGGGCTAACAATCCATCACCGTAAAAAACAGCTTGTTACGAAACCTAACAATAAGCCTCGGAATGGGACTGAAACGGAAAAAGTACAAGTCTCCAGGTATTGATCAAATTTCAGCAGAATTAATACAAGAGGGTGGAAGAGTATTATCTAGCAAAATTTATAAACTTGTACTTGCAATTTGGGAAAAGGAAATTGCACCAGAACAATGGAAGGAGTCCATAATCGTACCTATCTTTAAGAAGAGGGACAAGACTAACTGTAGTAACTTTCGAGGAATATCACTTTTGTTGACGTCGTACAAAATTTTGTCGAATATCCTTTTGAGAAGATTAACTCCATATGTAGATGAAATTATTTGGGATCATCAGTGTGGTTTCATTCAGGCGTAATAGATCAACTATTGATAAGATTTTTTGTATCCGACAGATATTGGAGAAAAAATGGGAGTATAATTGTACAGTACATCAGTTTATTCATAGATTTCAAAAAGGTATATGACTCGGTTAAGAGAGAAGTTTTATATAATATTCTTATTGAATTTGGTATTCCCAAGAAACTAGTTCGATTAATTAAAATGTGTCTTAGTGAAACTTACAGCAGAGTCCGTATAGGCCAGTTTCTATCTGATGCTTTTCCAATTCACTGCGGGCTAAAGCAGGGAGATGCACTACCACCTTTACTTTTTAACTTCGCTCTAGAATATGCCATTAGGAAAGTTCAGGATAACACAGAGGGTTTGAAATTGAACGGGTTACATCAGCTTCTTGTCTATGCGGATGACGTGATATGTTAGGAGAAAATCACAAACGATTAGGGAAAACGCGGAAATTCTACCAACTTGAAGCAAGTAAAGAGATAGGGTTGGAAGTAAATCCCGAAAAGACTAAGTACATGATTATGTCTCGTGATCAGAATATTGTACGAATTGCAACTATAAAAGTTAGAGATTTATAGGGTAAAGGTAGGTAATATCGTGATAAGAATAATATTGTGATAGTTATTTCTGAGAATTTATTACAATTTTATTGAGCGAGAGGATGATTGATTTTTTCCATCAAAATATTAAGGGAATGTTCTTGGACAAGTTGCTGCACAAAACCGGTCCTTCTCTCGCTCAGTAAAATTGTAATAAATTCTCAGAAAGAACTATCACAATATTACTCGTATCACAGTATTACCAACCTTTACCCTACTTCGAAGAGGTGGAAAAATTCAAATATCTTGGAGCAACAGTAACAAATATAAATGACACTTGGGATGAAATTAAACTCAGAATAAATATGGGAAATGCGTGTTATTATTCGGTTGAGAAGCTTTTGTCATCTAGTCTGCTGTCAAGAAATCTGAAAGTTAGAATTTATAAAACAGTTATATTACCGGTTGTTCTGTATGGCTGTGAAACTTGGACTCTCACTTTGAGAGAGGAACAGAGATTGAGGGTTTTGAGAATAAGGTTCTTAGGAAAATATTTCGGGCTAAGAGGGATGAAGTTACAGGAGAATGGAGAAAATTACACAACGTAGAGCTGCACGAATTGTATCCTTCACCTGACATAATTAGGAACATTAAATCCAGACGTTTGAGATGGGCAGGGAATGTAGCACGTATGGGCGAATCCAGAAATGCATATAGAGTATTAGTTGGGAGGCCAGAGGGGAAAATATCTTTAGGGAGGCCGAGACGTAGATGGGAAGATAATATTGAAATGGATTTGAGGGACGTGGGATATGATGATAGAGACTGGATTAATCTTGCTCAGGATATGGACCAATGGCGGGCTTATGTGAGGGCGGCAATGAACCTCCGGGTTCCTTAAAAGCCAGTAAGTAAGTAAGTAAGTAAGTAAGTAAGTAAGTAAGTGAGTAAGTAAGTAAGTAAGTAAGTAAGTAAGTAAGGAGCACTAACTAAACTTGAAGAATCGTATTCTGACATCTTTCCACAACAAAATCTTACCTTCAAATGCGACAACCATAAGTATTAAATTTGAAATAAAATGGAAACAGGAAACACTATTAATTCCCGCGAAAGAACATTTTGAATGTACAGTAGACTATAGATTTAAAGCCAGTTAGTGCAAAAGATCACGACTCAAAACTCATGACCTTTCTGCAAGAAGTGGAAACTTCAAGCTTCGATTGCAGCACTGTTTGATAGTGTATTTATGACTTTCTTATATAGACTGGTCGGGCTACCCTATATCACAATGTCCAATGCATAACTCATTTTCGTAAAAAAGTTGACTCATGACCTTTTTGCAATGACTGACTCAATTGAGTAAAAGGAGGTAAAAGGCGGTCGAAGCTAGGTATCAACTACACCACCTCATTCTAGTGCCGAGGTCAAGAAAGCAGGGAGCTCTGCCTTCATGCCGCCCAAGCGCCTTCATGGTGTGAGTACTGGATATATTTACAACTTCACATTTTATCAGATGGTGGTAAGAAAATGTATTCAGTCAGTTCACAAATCATAATAGAAATTTAGAAGACAGGTTTTATTCTACTTTGTGACTGATACTAATGTGAGACTGTTACGTCGTACAAAGAATTATTTTGCTGTATGCTGATATAGTGAAAACAGCAGACACTGTTAAAATTATTTTAATGAAACTATTGAATAAATAAATGCATAACAGTTCTCTTTGCTCTACTTGCAATATTTTAATATCTACATACTTCTGCAGTCTCCGCTGAATAACTTTTAAGCTAATTAGACCTATTCATCGAACACTTCATTACGTCATTAGGTTGTGTCACGGTTGTGTCGTACGGAGAGGATGAGACATTGTTCAAAATGAGATCACAAGGGCTGTGCGATTGCATTACCACGTAAGATCATGAGGTACGCACATACAGTTCGACATTACGCCACTAGAGGGTGACTTATCTCGTTCAGATTGCTTTGAACAGAAAGTTACCGACAGTTAATGCATGTTGAGGGTGGATATTATTGGTGTTGCGTGAGATTAACTCAGGGTAGCCGAGGTACGGTTGTGGTGTAGGATGATGTCGGGAATAATCCCAAGCCGGCTACTTATATAAAAGGCAGTGTAAATTCCAAAACTATAAGTTTATTGTCGTATTCACTTGGTAAACCCTAGAGTATGTATTTCCGGCTGACTTATAATTCAATCGTTGGTCGCACTTCTGTATCGACTCTATGGCAGCTCTGAATAAGCTCTATCCGATACTGTAAATTCAATACTCTGCCCAGTACACTATGACCGAAGCTCCTAAACGTTGACGAGTAGTCTCGCCGATGACAAAGTTCTAACTATCGAGTCTTCGCCGGAAGAAAGACTATTACGTTGGGCCGCCGACACCAAAAACTCAGTGTGTCGTGCCGTCGACACGATAAGAAGTTGTGATTGTGCCCTGTATGTAGGACACGATGAGATGTGGTGATGATCTCCGCTCCCCGTCACCCTTATTTATAAAAACCTATCCTACGCTAAAACTAACTATCCTATTGGTTAAAAACTACGTCACTTAACCGGCCTAAAATCTATTCCCTATTGGTCCAAAGTGACCTCATAAGCTGGACCAAGATCTCTTCTTATTGGGCGCGAAATATGTCATCTCTAAATTTAGACTTTGGACTTCCCACAACATCTAATTAGTTTGTAGATCTCTCAAGAATACCCGTTCTTTGGAAAACCCAAGCTTGGCAGTATCTT
Organism: Periplaneta americana; assembly: GCF_040183065.1. Classification (NCBI taxonomy): domain Eukaryota; kingdom Metazoa; phylum Arthropoda; class Insecta; order Blattodea; family Blattidae; genus Periplaneta; species Periplaneta americana. The sequence goes on along the minus strand of NC_091124.1, from coordinate 124,001,203 downwards.
TCCCACGGGTCCAGTCCAACTTTAGGATTTTACGCATCGCCGAGTGTCTATATACAATCCCGCACAAGGTGGCCCTAAATCTGTCCGATGCTGACAGGTGACGAGAGGAATACGAAACATCTGCGTGTGAAACTAATTCTAACCAAGTCGCCAGAACATCCCTGCGATTACATGTAATAAAACTATGGAGATATCACTACGCTAATAAATCGGTCTCTCCCTCTCCTAATTACTGCTTCAATGTGGTAATATATTTCGTTCTGAAGATGTAACAAAATTATGATTAGTGCTTTGATTGCGATTAGTTTAAATATTTATTACATTCCTTCCAAGTAAAATGGAGTACTCTGGCTGTATTCTCCGCGTTCAATAGTCACATCTTCTTTAAGAATTTACAGAATTTTACCTATTTACTCCTCTGTTCATAAGAAGGTGAGTGATTATGTAAGTAAGATTGAGACACTATAAAATAATAAAAACCGGAGGATGATTTGAAACACTACAGTGAGTCACAGTTTAGAATGCAATGTGTTTAGTTCTGAAAATAGTGAATATGTAAAAACTGGTGATAAAAATATTTTGCCTTTAAATTCCATTCTTGTTATCCGTTCCATTCAGTGTAATATAGAACAATTGTATTCCTTTTTATTCGAAGTACATTGTCCATATATTAAAAGAAGCAACCTATGGCTGATACTGTATCTTCAGTGATCAATAACATCCCTAGTCACTGCGGCTGTGCTACCATCACTGCCAGATACAATGATGTCACAGATCGTAATGTTTCTAGGTGTCACACACTGTGTCAAGATAAATATTTGTGTTAGATACTCGAATTAATTGCAATCTTCAGAAGTTTCGAACTGCCGTAATGGAGACAGAAATTGCAAGACGATTTTATTTGGTGAAAAAAGTTCAAAGTATTCGACAGGATCAATATCCCTGGCTGTGGGAGACAACCAGGTGCATTTCGGACTCGAGCGCTTTTGCGAACCTTCCACGCTGATGGATGTTGATTTTACGTTCCCCTTTGTGCTATATTGCCGAGTTTATTCTGACACAAGTTTTTTATATAGCCTACAGACGAATAGAAAGACACCAATGACAGTATATTCATGATAACAAAGTCGAAATTAAAAAAAAATTGAAATGGAGGTTAATAAAAAGTTATTTCAAGCAAGAAAAACTGCAAATTAGAGACTGACACGTAAGAGTCCCTGTATCATATAACCTCGGTTGCTATACCATTATATTATCACTCTCAACACGGGATCACTATTTATTTTAAGGAGTGAATTAACAATTATATAGAGTTTTCATTTGACTGCATTACGTTTGAAAAAAGCGATCTCTTTGAAGTGGAAAAGAACGTACTAATGAGAGTTTTTGTACTCTTAATTAGTGCTCTCATATTATAGCTCTATTTCTCTGCAAGGCTTTAGTAATCTATGAGAAAACGTATATCTAAATTCAGGCAAACAATGTCGAGAATGTCGGAATGATGCCAACCAGATATACTTTGTCTTGCTCTGTAGTACCCTACGATCAAAAATGAAGACCTGAATTGCAGAACATTCCAAGTCCACTTTTTTAGATTTTCACTTTTTTTTTTGTTAAAATGAATGTACATATCTAGGGCTACTTCCTTGCATTATATAACCGCGAATGTCCATCTCTTACCATTATAATGACACAATATAATTCTTAATGAATGGAATAATTTCCCAAGGCTATGGACTTTGTCAGTTTTCCCATGCAGTAACATTTTTATTTATTTCAGCCAGTTTCCTTATGACCTTTGGAGTGAGAACATTAAAATTTGTAAGAGTTGATATTTTACTATTTAAAATGGAGGACGTTTCAAATGATAGTGATTCACAAATACTTGGAAAAAAAATCGTAATGTGTGTGAGAAGTGGAAAAGAAATGTAGCAAAAGGAAAACGCAATATAGGAGAAGAATACACAAGCACAGGAAAAATGCATCCAGCTAGAATGTCATTCCCTAGCTGCAAATGCAGAAGAAAATGTCGTGATATGTTTAGTGAAACAGAAAAGGCATCCATTCTAAGTAAATTTAATGTTTTGGCTGACTAAATTAAGCAAAATGTTCATCTTTGTGGACTGATGTCACCAAGTGTTGTTTCCTGCCGAAGACCGCGAACAGAAGAATGTTCACAAAAGAGCTTCACTGTGAAGTAAAAAGTAAGTTTAAATATTCAAATACTTTTTCGTATTATATATACCACATTAAACAAATAACCAATGGTAGCTACAACGAAATATTGCCATTGATTTTATGAACTCTTTAACAAAATATTCAAAGTGTTCAATTCGTCCCTGCTAGACTAGATTTTTTCGATGAAACTGTAAGTATATGTATTTTTAGATATCCGTAGGAACAACTAATAATCTTATATGGCGGATGCATTTTGCAATCTTCATGGCATCGGGGAAGGGAGAGTAAATCGCCTCGCAACGATAACTGAAATGGGGGAATCTCCTACAGGTAAAAAAGGTTTCCATAATAACAGACCCCATATTTAATATGCTGAAACTTTAAGTAAGGTACTGTGTGTTTAATTTGTTTTCTTTCGATTTTTAAATTTAAAAAATTTCACTAAATATATATTTAGTGTAGTCCTAAATGTGGTAAGTTTTATTTTCTTATCTGTAACAAGTAGGTGATTACATAGGATCATTTTCCTTCATAAAGTAAGCCATTATGCAAGGAATAAAATTAAGAGGCGATATCTGTCATCAGAACTAAGTATTATGAAATTTTACACCCTCCATCTGGAGAAGCATTACCCAGAAAGTTACTTAAAATCAAAACTGGTACAACTCTTGAAAAAGTAAGTGCAGAGTTGAAATATCGTTGGTTTCACAAATACTATACTTACAACTTCAACTATGCTTTCGGATGTCCTGCTACGGACGTGTATAATACAAGTGGTGAGTTAGGAAACAAGTTGAGCAATGATGGCTTGAAGACACATTATGACACAAAAGCTAGCAATACACAAACGAAAAGCTTCTGCATTCTACGACAACAAGAAAAAGTTCCCAAATCATGCCAAAGAAAGGAATAACATTGGTGTCCTATGTTTTGATTTCCAACAGAATTTGCCATGCCCGTACTGTCTGTGAACGAGATATTCTGTGGCAATTCAACTTTTGTATTCCCAGTGCAAAATCAACAAAAAGCACAATGTTCATGTGGAATGAATCTCAGGGACACAAGATTGTTAACGAAGTTGTTTCGTGTTTGAACAACTATATTACAAATGTACTGACCGCAGAAGTTAACTCTCTCTACTTGTTATCCGATGATTGCATTGGCCAGAATAAAAATATGACAGTGGTTCAATAACTTACAACTCTGGTTGCTTGTGGAAGATTCAAGTGCATCACTTACCATCCCTGTAAAAGGTCACAGTTTTCTTCCATGTGACAAACTTTACAAAATAGAAAAAATCAAAATGAAGAAAGAAAAAAGTAGAAACTCCGAGAGAATGGGAAGACATTGTGAAGAATGAGGCAAATGTCAAAATGGAGACTTTCAAGAACACAAACAAACTTGAGACAGTATTATAAAATGTCAGCGAAGTGCAGAGGACAGAAGTTTTCTGTTTAGAAGTACAAAATATTTAAGTACTCAAACAAGTTTCCAGATAAAGTCGCAGTTACCGAAAATATTGGAGGAACAGATTTTATGATATATTCCTTGATGTATAATCCTTTCCAGCATGTTACGTTCAGCAACCTCACCTTGTATCCCAATACACCGCCTATGAAGTCAGAAAAGCTGGAAAATCTGAAACGTTTAGTGAAGTATTTATCACCAGCAGGTACAGCATTATATTCGTCTCACAGGATTTTCTCAACATGAAATAATATCGGTGGACTCCGTAGAAGAAGAAGCAGCTGTTTGAAGTTTTTCCAATAAAGAAACGCTGATAATTTACTTTTCCTACTTGCAAATAATGTGCATTGTTATTTTCTCATTCTTATTACCATAATTTGTGTTACAATGTCTAAATCTGTCGTCGATTTGCAAATGGGGACATGTCCAAAATAACAAAGTGTTGGAAAATCGCAAAAACTATAACTAAGTTGACAAATTAAAATGTTCATATATTTTTTCTAATTAGATCACTATGGGTACATACATTCAGGGTCCTTGAACATTTAATTTTTTTAAATCCGTTATGCTTTTTTTTTTTTTTTTTTTTTTTTTTTTTTTTTTTTTTTTTTTTTTTTTTTTTTTTTTTTTGCAATTTCCCAACACTGTCATTTTGGACGTGTCCCCTTTTGCAAGTCAACAACAGGAATAATAGCTTTAATAAAGTGATATTTTTCCTTCAATAACCCATTTTTTTTACCATGAATTGAAAAAATTCCAAGTCCGTGACTATATATTAATAATTTCCTCCTAAATTAGGCACTGTAGGTTATTAAAACATTTAGGGAGTGTAAAAGATAGCATGGCATACACGCTGACCAAAAACGACTTCAGTGAAACAAAAACAATAGTTATAAAGTTTGTTGCCTCTACTGAAAAAAAATAGTTCTATGGACTTGGGATGTTCTGCAATTCAAGTCTTCAAATATAAATAAGCCACTTAAAACTCAACGATTAGTCACAGGCAGAGATATAATATTGTACGTTCGCTCGGAAAAAGACCAGACGGTGGGAGCTGAAAGCAGAAGGCCACACAAGTTACTGCTGTTTCTTTCGTCCAGCGCAGAGGTAGACACCACATAGTTGCTAGTTCTGTAACGATTTGGCGTGCACGTAGTTGCATTACCTGTTTGTTTTCTTAGTGTACATTAAAATTTGTAAAATATGTGGCCAACATGGGAGCCTGTTGAAGAGAATAAACAACATGGTGATGACGACAATAATATTGTAATGTTCGTACTTCTGTTGGAAGAGGTCATTCATTAGAGAGACAAGCTGCACATATTATAAAAAATGTGTAGGCTTACCTTTTTTTCAGTGAAGAGGAAGGCAAACTGTGATTCACCAATTGCTAAAACTGTTCGCGCTACGGGTGTTTCAAGATCATTAGTGAAGAAAATAATTTCTATCATATAACCCAGTAACTAATAACACTCATACGAAAGAAAATTCAGACTGCATTACAAACAGTTACGAAATTCAAGAAACTTGATGATTTTTGGACGTGATATAATAGCCTACAATGAATCTTACAACAACCACATATCCCCTACATTGGACATAATTTTAAGTGGACTGCAAGAAAAGACACAAGACCAGACTGCGAATTGCTGTATTCTTATAGGTTATACTATAATGAAATTTGTGAAATTCAGCAGGCATAATACAGTATGAATAATTAACTCATAATAATAATAATAATAATAATAATAATAATAATAATAATAATAATGATAACACAGAATAAATATGGGAAATGCCTGTTATTATTCGGTTGAGAAGCTCTTATCATCCAGTCTGCTGTCAAAAAATCTGAAAGTTAGAATTTATAGAGCAGTTATATTACCGGTTGTTCTTTATGATTGTGAAACTCGGACTCTCACTTTGAGAGAGGAATATAGGTTAAAGATGTTTCAGAATAAGGTGCTTAGGAAAATATTTGGAGCTAAGAGGGATGAAGTTACAGAAGAATGGAGAAAGTTACACAATACAGAACTGCACGCATTGTATTCTTCACCTGACATAATTAGGAACATTAAATCCAGACGTTAGAGATGGGCAGGGCATGTAGCACGTATGGACGAATCCAGAGATGCATGTAGAGTTTTAGTTGGGAGGCCGGAGGGAAAAAGACTTTTGGGGAGGCCGAGACGTAGATGGGAGGATAATATTAAAATGGATTTGAGGGAGGTGGGATATGGTGATAGAGACTGGAGTAATCTTGCCAATGACGGGCTTATGTGAGGGCGGCAATGAACCTCTGGGTTCCTTAAAAGCCAGTAAGTATAATAATAATAATAATAATAATAATAATAATAATAATAATAATAATAATAGGCTGACAAGAATGACATGCTGTGAGTGAAAATAAACATAGATCGTAAATGGGACGTTTAAATGACGTACTCTAGTAGATGTTGCAACGCTGTTTCCATAGTTGCCTGTTGTGTAACAACACTGTTTCGGTAGCTTATTTACTTATTGCACCCCTTCCACTGGTTTTTCTCAGAGCGAACGTACATGGAAGACGAGCGGAAGAAATGTGACCGTCTTGATTATGAATGCTGATTATTATCGCTCAGATAAGCATCCCAGTAACCAGGTTATTACTCATGCCGAAAGCATTACTTACAATAAACGTGAAGAAATTAATGGATACTAATTATTTTAATAAGGTTAACTATTAATAATAAAACTTAATCTAGCACGAATTGCAACAAAATTAATGATACTTCTGACATCCTAAGCGCAAAGACATTGATCAGCAAATGATGAAGTCGGCATATTTCTTAATGCATAGTATTACTATTACATCACATAATGCAAGCATTTATATTACTAACATACTTCCTCATGCCGATTCATCCCGTGCTTTTCTTTTCGTGAGTAATGAAACAATAATTTGCTCATGAGTTCTTAAGTTAGAGTGAAATGTATTTCTAAATATTTTCACCTGGATAAAATTTATATTCGCAGTTAAATATGAAGTAATAATAATAATAATAATAATAATAATAATAATAATAATAATAATAATAATAATAGCTTATTCAAAATTTGAGTAACATTGTTGGGAAAACGGACGCATACATACAATTTAGGCCTGAAAATTACAGTAAACATATATATTTCAATGCTATTTATAAACCACCGTTCCTCATAACCAGAGCTAGAAAGTTGGTACCAAAACTGTTAAGTTGTGTGAGCTTGGACTATATCTCTACCGAATGAAAAGCAATAGCACATGTCTCAATGTCAGTGAACCAGAACGTCAGACATGAACAGCTAGGTGGTAATCAAACATGTGCTCCAATCATCCACAGGCTTAGAACAAGGAAATAATAAACGAATAATATAAACAAACAATCATTTGTAATCGTTAATTATAAACTTCGTAACTCCAAAACTAAAATAATTTACCCATATAAAAATAACACTCAAAGTATACAATAATGATTCTAGCCTCATTATAACAAATAACAATGAATATTTTCATTTCATAAAAAGAAATACTCCTTTCATTTTCAGAAAAAAGCGATATTTGTACTCCTTTTACGTCAAAGGACGTTACTGGAGCAAATCTGAAATATGATACAGTAATTGTTACTATCATCCGGCGAACAACTACTTTGTGAATCTAATAGTACATCTCGTAGCCTATGTGGCACATAATATTAAACCCATAATTGTTTTCAAAAACAATTTTCATTCGTATTGTAATGGTAGCTACGAAGTTCGTATCGTAATTCCGATGTTGAACATGGACTTAACGGAACCGAATGCAGATCAACACGAGACGTCAACATTTAACGAAGAATAATCCAGGAAAAAATAAACGTGTTACACACTCCTGTTTGCATAGTTATTTAATAACAGATGAGATTATTTTTTTTGGAATCGTGCATAATATTAACATTATGTAAATAATACAATAATAACAGAATAGCTCACTTTGTTCAGAAGCTAAAATATTAATATAAATTAAAAATTTCTTCAAAATATTCACGACTCTACACAGCTCCACACGATGTGTTGTTTATATGAACTTACTGTGTATCGTTTCCAGCGAGCGTGAACAGGGCGAAGCGCGGGTGACATCTATATTACTCGCTGTAATCAACTGAACTCTACTGTTTTGGTACGAACTTCCTACCTGCAGTTGGGCTCGGGTACTGTGTCGACTTTTCACGCAGTACGTGGTTCAAATCTCAGCTAGATTTGTAGAATTAGTGGCGAAAAGTGACGGCTTTAGGACAGAATTTTTGGACACTTCCTTTCCCTCGCCATTTTCGGCGGGACGGAACTATGTACTTAGTCTTGCTTTGGCAAATTATTCACCCTATACATGAGATTATTATGTTCATTTCCGGCAGGTAGCATGGGTGACATTCCTGATCCGATGTTGAGAGGTTAGCCTTCCTACTTCAGCCCTGACAGAGTCAGGATCTATCCTCAGACTAGTGACTTACAATCCCCAGGACCAGTAGCCCCAAACACTTCCTATATCAGCATTGGAAACCCATATTATTCTCAATACTGTATCCAACTTATTTTAACTACTGCAGATGATAAATGAGTCAGGATCTATCCTCAGACTAGTAACTTGCAAGACCAAGGATCAGTACTTCCAAACACTTCCTATATCAGTATTGGACACCCATATTATCCTCAATACTTCACCAACTTATGTTTTACTGCACATGATAGATCAGTCAGGATCTATCCTCAGACTAGTAACTTACAAGTCCCAGGATCAGTAGTTCCAAACATTTCCTGTATCAGCATTGGACACCCATATTATCCTCAATATTTCATCCAACCTATCTTTAACTACTGCAGATAATAGATGAGTCAGGATCTATCCTCAGAGTAGTAACTTAAAAGTCCCAGGACCAGTACTTCCAAACACGTTCTATATCAGTATTGGACACCCATATTATCCTCAATACTTCACCAACTTATTTTTACTGCACATGATAGATCAGTCAGGATCTATCCTCAGACTAGTAACTTACAAGACCAAGGATCAGTACTTCCAAACACTTCCTGTATCAGCATTGGACACCCATATTATCTTCAATATTTCATCCAACCTATCTTTAACTACTGCAGATAATAGATGAGTCAGGATCTATCCTCAGAGTAGTAACTTACAAGTCCCAGGTCCAGTAACCCCAAAAACTTCCTATATCAGCATTGGAAACCCATATTATCCTCAATACTACATCCAACTTATTTTTAACTACTGCAGATGATAGATGAGTCAGGATCTATCCTCAGACTAGTTACTTACAAGTCCCAGGACCAGTAGTTCCAAACACTTCCTATATCAGCATTGGAGACTCATATTATTCTCAATACTTCATCCAACTTATTTTTAACTACTGCAGATAATAGATGAGTCAGGATCTATCCTCAGACTAGTAACTTACAAGTCCCAGGACCAGTAGTTTGAAACACTTCCTATATCAGCATTGGAAACCTATGTTATCCTCAATACTTCATCCAACTTATTTTTAACTACTATAGATGATAGGTGAAACGAAGGGAAGTTGGAATTGTTGGAATGGAGGAGGAAACAGAAGTGTCCCGAGGAAAACCCTTCAGAACTACAAATTCCATTATGACCTGGCTTGGGATCGAAGCCGCGCCGTCTGGATGAAAACCAAAGCGCTAGTGCCGACCAATATATGCGGTGGATATGACACACACAACTATGTATTACATAATTATAACGTATGAGGGAAACAAGTTCAAATATTTTGAGGTGTAAAATAGAATCAATAATAATTGAAAATATGTTTTAAATGTTTTGTTTACTTTGAATGGTTCGTATATCATCTAAGAGCCTGCAAGATTAGACTGGGTGCAGAAAGGTGTAGTGATTTTTACCTTTTGAAAACCGTTACTGAATTAGTGTTCTAAGTTCGTTACTTATAGATAATTCCAACCCCAACTTATTCATAAAAGGATTTCAGTTTTATGTTATTTTTAATTCACGCTTTTATTAATTTTAATAAGAGGTGTTAGTAATCATATCGAATTAGGCCTATCCCTCGCCTTTTGTATGAGAACTTAGCGGCTTAGCAAATTATTTATTTTACTCGGATATTTTTAGGTCAATTTAAATTTTAGACTGTACATAATGTGTACACAAGACAGAAAAGATAAACGAATAAATCTATACAATCCTGAGAAAAGAATGCATGCATACATATGTATATAAGTAAATACATGTATAGAGGCCTGCATATATATATATATATATATATATATGTGTGTGTGTGTGTGTGTGTGTGTACCGCTACTTTTGCTGAGATGTCACTGGCTGGAAAATTTAGCAAGATATTTTCCGATGAGCTATAATCAGGTTTCGCGATTATGTACGTTACCTTTTATTTACATAGCCGCTTGAAATGATGGATATTTGGCTCTATTAATTTTCGGAGAACACATATCCACAATGTAGTAATGTTTTTTTATGTTAAAAGCAAAGAATTCCTCTTTATATTTTCTTCCTGTGAATCTAGGGCGTGAGAGTTAACCTGACACATATTGCGTTAAGCTTCCTAAGAAATGAAATAGCGCACTGATTACAAATCGGAGCACTTCGAAAACAATATTCCGAGAGTAAATTAATTTCCGTGTAAGCAGTGGCGTTGTTCTTTCATCTGCGCCCATTTGGCAAAGGAAAGTATAATATTGAAGTAACGTATTAAAAACGGTGTTAAAATATATGGGTCCAATAACCCTGTGAACATTGACTTCATACTACATTCCGCTTTATTACATGTATGCAGAGGTTTCCAACAAATCTTTGATTTTGTTTAAATTTCAGTAACGGTCAGATTTTGACTATTAAGACAGCTATTTAGACAAAAAATTTTTCAGCACCGAGGAAGATTTAAATGCTATGGACAGAACCGCTGTGAACAGACTTTGATAGCCGTCTAATTACTGTTACAATACTTTCTGAATGAAGATCGCATGATAAATAATGAAGAAGGTAAAAATCTTCGCTTAGCGCGCGAACGCTCTACCGACTGAGCTACCCAGGAACTATACACGACACCGTCACAATTTTTCCTTTTTTTCTTCTTTTTTTCCTTTTTATATTCACACAACTCACATGAGCTGACAAGACGCCAGAACTCAACTGTGAGTGCACACAAATACTGTGTGACTTTAAATTGTGGCTTTCTGTTAACGTACCTCCAGTAACGAATGTATTATACAAATCTGGCTTTCAGGTAGTAGCTCCCTGTAAAGCAGGTTCGAATAATTTCAAGGAAAAAAAAAAGGAAAAATTGTGACGGTGTCGTGTGTAGTTCCTGGGGTAGCTCAGTCGGTAGAGCGTTTGCGCGCTAAACGAAGGGTCCCGGGATCGATACCCGGCCCCGGAACAATTTTTCCTTGAAATTATTCAAATCTGCTTTACAGGGAGCTACTACCTGAAAGCCAGATTTGTATAAGGTAAAAATCATTGCTAGAGACTACACATTATTTTGATAACAAGATTAAATGATTCACGAAGGTGTTCATTTATTTGCACATCTTATCAATTCTGACACTTGCATGCAGTGGGATTCTTACTGCAGCTCATAAGAGCGAAATATCGGAGCAGAGAGGATGTCTCGGCCGGAGGCACATCTTTGATGTTTAATGGAAGCATAAAGATCATCTGGCTGTATACAATTATCATACTAATATAATTTAAAGTACACTCTTTCATTTACTATTCATTCTGCTCATTACATGTCGATAATGGAACAAATTCGAAATTTATATGTATTATACTATTTTAAGTTTTTTATATCCAAAACTTTAGACATTTGTGAAGTACACAACAGGATTTTAGCGAGTACCGGAACTGAAATCTTCCTTAATGCTCTTATTCTGTCACAACGGTATATTATGCATTAAAGGATACAATGGGTGAAATTTCTATTTCATGTATTTCTTTTTAACCCTCGACAACAGACGCGAGTAATGTGAGCTGTCCACACAGACGTGCAGTCTCTGATACCGCTATTGTATTAGTACTGTTGTCGGCACAAAAATAAAGAAATGGATGTGAAATAACTTGGGCAGTGTACTTTTACATCCCTTCGCTTAATTTAAGAAACAGTGATGTAATATACTGCGGTATTTTATATTTTATAAAATCAAAATTCTCAATGACGTGACAGCTAGTCCACTACTTGGAAATACATGAGTTCACATATAGACGCGTCCATCGAAACTCAATATGAAATGTTCAGTTTTGGATGAAATAAGCGGAATAATATGCATTTAATGACTAAATTAAATAAAAAATGATATAATATATGTTTAAACCAAAAAACAGAAATATTCAACACTTTATATACAGTACACTTTCAATAGGCAATCATTGTTGATCACTCCCAAAGACAAAATCTGCAGAGTCAACCTCACTATCCTCATTCTCCGTCCACTCAAACACTATCTCGTCAAAGTTTCCATCACTAACACTAACTTATTGCGAAGGGCCTTGTGTAGAATCCATTCCAATAACGGAAAAAAACATTCCAGTTACACAGACATGCGGTCTACGAGAGCGCCAGCAGTGTGCTATGTGTAATATCTCCAGTACGACAAGAAATAATTGAATACCACCAGGTGAACTGCACCACCGCGGTGCACCGGCTTCCTGGCAGAAAGTACACAAACGTTCACATTCCTAAAGTGGCGGGAACCACTTCATTTCGGCATTAAAAATTTTGGAGCGGTCTCAGAGTCCGCACCTCTGTGTTTTAAAGTTAAGCTAGAGACTTTATTTTTCGTACAGATACTCCTATTTATGCTATTAATGATGTGTTTAAGTTTCATATGTTGAGTAGTTTAAGTTAACCCCTTCAGATCTGAATTTATATTAAACAAAATTGAAAAAAAAAAAAAAAAAGAAAAACTGGTCACATAATCATTCTGGGGATCCCAAATCAAGTCTTCACAGAAAATCAAAATTTGGGGACAATTTTGACCCCTGGGGCTCCAAAATTTTAAATTTTATTTTTAATTCAGATATAGAAATGTTTCAAAAATAATATTCTCAATTTCTATCACATTGAATTTTTCAAAATATTTAAAAGTATCGAAGACATTCCAAAAAAGAAAAAAGAAACATTGTACGCTATAATGTACATCAGGCCTGAAGGGGTTAAATTAATAGAAATAATAATAATTTGCATATTTTAAAAATCCTTCATTTCCCAAAATTTTAGGTATGATGTCTGAATTTTTTTTTACAATTCTTTGATTCTTTTAGAAAGTTTCTATGCTCTCACATTTTTTAGTTTTGCTTTGTAAAAATAGGGGAAAAATAATCTTCTACATATTCAAATTTATCAAATTTACGGAGTGCAAGCACACATTATATTATTTTATTAAAAAATTATTTTCTATTTTGGAAATATGCGAATATAATTTTGTTAGGTATACCTTAAAGAACATGCATTAAAAATGTCAGATTCCTAGGATTAAATTTGTGGAGTCCTCAGCAATGTGAATGCAGAGAAGTGGGGGAGGAGGGGAGTACGGGAAAGTAAGTTAGAAGTCTGCATGCACTTTGTACTTAATAACCGCAGTCTTTTTAGAGATGGCGTAATTTATGATATAACTGTCGTTGTGTTCTAAACTTCATCAAAGTGTAAGTAGGCATCATAGCTTCATTTTCTACAAAAATGAAAAATATGAATTTTGACCAAAAATTACCAAGTTTTCATCCATCTCCTCCCTTAATGCCAAGATTCAACCAATAGTCTCTGATTAATCTTTACAATCTTTAAAAAAATGTAAAGTAAGTTATTACTATTTTATTGCAGGTACCATTGCACTGTTTTACTGTCTCTGAAGTAGGCTATCTCCAATTTAAAAGAAGTATCCAATGAAGAATTTAAGTTATCATCTTATCGTATAAGAATATGTTTTGTGACTATAATAAAGGTTGTAAAAAATAAGGAATTGCAATTGAAATTATTAACCCAGCATCTCTGAAAACTCGCTGGTTTAAAAGGAACGTTGAAGACTTGAGTTAAAGTTATGATTTATCTATAAATATGCCTATCCAATTTTTTAAAAAAGTTTCTTATATACATTCATTATTGAGGCCTCGCCCTCTTCATTGAATAATCAACACTACCTATATGTAGTCAACATGTAGATACCTGTTATTGGAGAAAAATTCGTTCCGGCACCGAGAATCGAACCAATACCTCTCAGCCATGGTAATATAATGGAGGAGAGTTCGGCCGGCATCGCGAATCGGGTCTCGGCATAGCTCAGATAGAAAGAGCTCTCAGCGCCCATAGCTGAGAGGTCCTGTATTCGATTCCTGGTGCAGGAACTAATTTTTCTCCAGTTATAGGTATTGTAGTTTCTTGTTTGATATCTATTTATTGCTTGTATTTTACATATATGAAGTACTAAATTGAATAAAATATTACAAAAAGATGATTATTTCATCGCCTACCTTGTGTATTGTGCCCGTCTCCAGCTCCATGTCTCTCTTGCTGTTGGTTAGTCCTACACTCAAACTGAGGACCTTCACGTTGGCCGGGTACAGTGTGGTCAGGCTGCAGTTCACGTGTTTCCCATAATTACGCAAGGTATACACGTCTGCGGTGCCTTCCAACAGGATATTGCATGCTGTAACACAAAAAAACATGTACTGAATTAACAAGCTGTTCTATAAAGGGCACGTAACGTAGAAATCTGTTGTCAATACGACCTGCTGTGTTGCCTGGTGTCATGGTAACCTCATGTTAGGCACTTCTAGTGCATGTGACCGTCTTGGTCTTGTATACAATGTCGAGAAATGTTCTGCTTTATACATAGACGAGAACTCTACTGTGAAAATAAATTAATGTATTAATGTAATGTAGTACAATGCAGTAGTTATATATGATATGTTTGTTCCTTGAATATGGTTTGAATATTTTCTTACTGCAGGTTATTATGCTATATTGACTTTCAGAACACAAGCTGAGATCTAATTTCGTAATGCTACAAACTTACCAACTGGAAGCACTGTTCAAGTAATGAACTATTAAAGTTAATCAGGCATTTTGCTAACCAGCTGATAGAGCGCTAAGACGACCCGAACTTGACTTCAGAGAAAACTAAGGTTTTGAGGTTTTTTCTTGGATTCTCCCGGTTTCGCCTCGTCATTCTATTAATATTCATCATAATTCCTCTTTCATTATCATCTCTTTCTGTCTTTATTGAGGAGGGGCTCGCAACAGGAACAGTTTGGCTGTGGCACATGCGCTGACCTCGCATGCAGTATCAGCGTGAACCTTACCTGAGTTTCTTTTCGCGTGCACATTCCAGATGAAATCAATAAGTTCCCTTCATGGTCCGGTTACACATCTTGCATATACGAAGGTTAGGTTTGGTTTGGTTAGTTTTGGTTTCTATTAAACTATTATTTGGTTTCTAACGTGCATACGCAAACGTTAAGATGATCCTATCGCGAGCCGCATGTCATTATTGTACTTACGTGATGTCGAGTCGATCTTCTGCCTTGTTGGTTCTTCACTGCGGTTAGTCTAAAGATTAGTAACTGGGAGTGGTGATGGATTCCAGACAACTGTTCGGTCTGCAAAATAGGCGCTATGGGGGCCATGCATACAGCTGCACAAATATTTTGCATTACAATATCTTATCATTCCGCTTATTGTTTTCATACCCATGCCATTATAAATAACTTACGTCTTTTGGGCCGTTATCTGTTTCTAAATTACATCACGATATAATATATCACGAAAATTCCAAATACACAAATTTAACGATTAATTTTCCCGGTGCCCGCGATGTTCACCGCGCATAATGTAGAAAGGACATTGACAAAGGCTTGTTGTCGAAGTGTGTCGAGCTCAACGATTACACTGTTCTACAAGGGTCATTTTTCTTATATGAAAATATGTGATTCCAAAGGATTTTTATATGGCAAATTCAAATCTGAAAACAGAAATTCGCTATCAGGCACAGATTTTTTGTTATACGACAATATATGTCTCATTTAACTTACATTTTAAGTTTGTGATAAAGATGGTGAACTTTGCTTAACAACAATTGCCTACAGTTAATTTTGTTCTTCATTGGTTTTCATTTTCAAATTGTGGCATTCCTGTTGCTAGTAAAATTTTATGTTAATAAGCAAGTCGTTGTCACAGGATTTATAATTGAGTTAAACTGGCATTATTTGGATGGTGGAGACATTCCTTACCATGTGAGTAAATATTCATTTTTAACCATAATATTCCGACATCTGTGGTGTATAAAATATGTAAAACTTTACATATTTCTCTTTCACAGAAACCTCCTAAATCATAGAAGTAAAATAGACAGATTCTAACAGAGAGAGAGAGAGAGAGAGAGAAATCTTGAGTTTAACCAGAAATTCTTGTTAGAGGAAGTGAGTATTGTTTGTTTACATGAAATATTGTTTCTGCATATCCACAATTCAACTCATAATGACATTCTGCAATGATGTTTGTTACCTAATGAATACTTTGAACTTCAAATACGAGCCACAGGAGTGGAGACTTTTATAGATGCCTCAAAATACAGTCTAATCATGCTAGGCCTTATTAAACAATTTGTTAAGGCCATGAACACATCTGAAAGAGGATTTATGTACCTTTCAAAAACGTTTCTACGTTTTTCTGCAGCAAAAATAAAAGAGGGCGTGTTTGTGAGTCCCCAAATTAGAGACTTCAGAAGGATTCAGATGTGAACAATGCCTTGCACCAAAAGAAAGAAGAGCGTGGGTTTGTTTCAAGAATATAACGCAAAATTTTCTGGGAAGAAAAAGAGTTAACGACTTCGAACAATTGGTTCAACAAATGATAAATGCATATAGAGATCTAGGAAGTCACATGTCTTTAAAAATGTATTTCCAAGATTCTCATCTATATCATTTTCCTGAGAGCTGCAGTGATGTCTCTGACGAACATGGTGAAAGGTTCCATAAAGATATAATATCCATGGAAAAGCGGTATGAAGGGAAATGGATGCCTGCGATTCTTGCTGACTACTGCTGGAACATTATTAGAGACTGCAAAATTGAACACAGGAGAAAAAGATAAGATATTTAAATTCTTAGGGAAAAGTGTATTTTGTTCATATTTTCTAACCTTAGGCTAAATACGTTTTTCCATATAATATAATTATAATATTGAGGCTTGTATTTATTTTTTTGTTTGTAAATAATTTTGTAAGTGACTAAAATATTAATGGTTACATATTTTGCCTACATAAATACATAGCGTGGAAACGAAAATTATTTAAAAAATGAAATTGCATATAACTTGAAAACTATGCGTGACACAGAGAAACTAATTACAGATTTGAATTCAGGAGGTAAATTTCCATGTTAATCAAGAATGTTACACCCAGAAAAATGAATTTCATTTTTTTTTGTAGAACAGTGTTATTTGCAGTGATAAACAAAACTTATCGTGTCCGAGTCTCTTCAGTCGCTTGATTTCTTTCATAAGTTTGTATTTAGTTTCACGGAATGTTAATTTCATTCCATATGGCTGTCGTAATATTTTGCCGTCATTGTGTTACATTAGTACGGCAATTTACTGACCTACACAAAACAAAAACACTCATGATGTATTTTATCAACAATCTCGCATTTGACTGACACTACATCGACCCGTTTTTTTTAATGGAGAATTAGTTTTTGTTGGCAATCAGCACGTTCTCTCTTCGCTCGACGACATTTGAACTTTGATTAAAAGAGTTGTGCTATTGAGTTTATCGCTATAAAACAATAGTATACAATTTAATGGTAAAAACGGTAAGTTACTTTGAAGTAGAAATTCAAATTTTACTTTAACATACACTAATAGTATTCTTTATTCAATGATTCTGTCTGCATCTCGTGGTGTATTGGCAAATTTGTAACGAGTAGACATTTAGAAAATATTCCCTCGTGCATTTTCGATGTTAAAATCCCATGGGGATGAAAAATTTAATAAGTTATATTTTCTCTTTCGTACATAAATGTATAAAAATTATTTTAAGATTCCAGTAATTAAATTTACTTAACAGTTCTAAACATACTTTTTCAGTTTCTTTTACTTGGTGTTCCATTATTAACAATTTTGTAATATTTACGATATTCACATAATAATTTCAGTTGTGAAAAGTGGGAAATAGGCTGTGACTTTCATTTAGAGAAAAACTAATTTTAATTAGACTCTGTAAATTATTATTGAATTTGTGACGATTATATTTAACCAGAAAGTTTAAAATATTTTATTCATATTCCAATCATTAATTCTTTATTGAGTATAATACGTACAGTACATAGTGATAAAGTCAATCATATATTATAGATGGCAATTATAAATTACTTCACTTGTCTATATAACTGTTTAAGTCTCATAATAATTATTGTATTTCCGCGTGTATTAAAATTTCGTGTATCTCTTATCATTCTGCAACAAGAAGCCGTTGACAACAAAGTTCATTGGAGTTCGTGATGAATGGACACCCAAAAACAGCTCTTTTCAAGGGTACACAATTTTCCAAAAATGTATTCAAGAAACATAATTCTGAGTAACGCAGGTTCAAGTCATAATAATAATAATAATAATAATAATAATAATAATAATAATAATAATAATAATAATAATAATAATAATAATAATAATAATAATAACGGAACACTCATGGCCGCAGCCGAGAATCGGACACGTAAAATATTTCTTTTCTCAGGCTAACGCGCTACCATTCAACTCTCAAGGTTATATGCAATGCATTTGTATAATATGGAAACGCCCGAGATCAAAATGGGCTATGTTATCCAAAGTGAATTTTAAGAAAAGTGCAAAATTTCCTACATCTGATTTATGTACTAATTTTTTCTATGCATTTTACACATCTAAAATAAATCATTTTGAAACTAAACGTTTCACTGTGTAAAGTTTTCAACCAAAACTTGCCAATGACGTCAATAACTCATTTTCCACAAGACGTCATATAATTAGCCCATTTTGATCTCGGGCGCCTCCAGTTGGTTGTCATACATTAATATTATCTTTAATCAGCAACAATCAAGTTTACACATTAAATGGAGACATTATTATAAAAACAGCCCTTGTCAAAATTGCTATTTTTCAAGATAACAAGAAAACATAAAAAGAATAACACATGTCAGCTGTTTTCGCACAATTGATGTTTATCTTTGTGGCTGTTTGCACCTGATATGGATCGTTTTTTAAGTCTCTATGCATTTCAAATAGTAGCAAATGTGTCCTAACTCGGTTTCATTAAAGATAACTGTGGCGGTTTTTGTAATAATGTCTTCAAATGTAGCTTCTCAACTTCCTACATCTTGTGTACTACAACATCGGGATTAATTTTAACGGTATTGTATTTCGTATGCATGTTGAATTTATGCCGACAATTGTATCATTAACGCTCAATTAAACAACATGGCCGGCCAATTTATGTTTCCGTGAGTGTACATGTAATTACACAACATGTGATATAATTTGTTTCCTTCTCAGGTAGAGTTTCAAAACGGAGAGTGAAGCTAGCACTGTCCCCTAATTTCAATCTAACCCATCTAGTGCGTGTGTGGATTAGCGCAGATCAGTCAGTTCACATACTTGTCTGTGTTTGTGAGCTGTACGACTAGTCGCGTAGGAAATCAGGAAACTGTAATGAGAGGGACCGAGCTATGAATGTTAAACAGACAACACACCGCCGTCAATACGCCTTTGATAAATAATACAAACATCATTGTGGATCAGCATTCCACATCTTCAGCCACAACACGCCTATTTTAGGTGGTCTTTCATTTTTCATTGAGAGGTTCTTATAATTTGTTAAACGTATTCTGTTCTTCAAAAGAAATTATATTGCAATAGAGTTTCAAAATTGCTATAAAATATGAAGGTAGGGCAAAAAATATTCAGGGAACGCAGTTGGATTTTTTTGGAGAGAAACGAATGTGTATTTGCCTTATGAGGTAGGTGTATCTCTTGTCTTCAATTTATTCTGTATTGTCTTGAGAGCGACTTTCCGCCCCTCTGCTCACATTATCAAAGATTTCCACTCTCATGGTTGGTTCATAATCGACAGATCTGAGAAGAGAACCGTCCCAGGTCATGGAGCTTAAATTTAATGAAAATGCATATCTGAGCTAATTTTCGTTCGTTAAGAAACGTGGTGATAGTCGTTCGTTTCGATTTTTCCTCGTTTACGAAATATAACGACTTGAAAATCGTTGCTAGTTATACCTCTTCTTGCGCGCACTCCGTCCTCATAGTTCCCCGACACCGTATCACAGCTCTTGCATTAATGCTTTAGTCCAGCGGTTCTCAATATATGGCACACGTACCATTGGTTATATTGCTGCGTAGTAAGTAAAGTGTGAAATAAATATATATATTACTTTAAAATATAAAAATATATATCTACAGGTGTTTTTTGTATATTTTATGCATCATTTCATTCAATAAATTTAAATAGTAACGGTTTCTTAATAATAATTAACTACTTACTTACAAATGAATTTTAAGGAACCCGCAGATTCATTGCCGCCCTCACATAAGCCCGACAGCGGTCCCTATCATGACCAACATTAATCCTGTCCCTACCATCATATTCCACCTCCTTCAAATCCATTTTTATATTATCCTCCCATCTACGTCTCGGCCTCCTCAATGGTCTTCTTCCCTCCGACCCCAACTAACACTCTATATACTTACATATTTGCATTCGTCCATACGTGCTACATGCCCTGCACATCTCAAACGTCTGGATTTAATATTCCTAATTATATCAGGTGAAGAATACAATGCGTGCAGTTGTGCGTTATGCAACTTTCTCCATTCTCCTGTAACTTCATCCCTCTTAGCCCCAAATATTTTCCTAAGAACGTTATTCTCAAACACCCTTAGCCTCTGTTCTTCTCTCAAAGTGAGAGTCCAAGTTTCACAACCGTACAGAACAACCGGTAATATAAGCTTAACTGTTTTATAAATTGTAACGTTCACCTTTTTTGAGAGCAGACAGAATGATAAAAGCTTCTCAACGGAATAAGAACACGCATTTTCTATATTTATTCTGTGTGTAATTTCTTCTCGAGTGTCATTTATATTTATTACTGTTGCTCCAAGATATTTGAACTTTTCCATCAATTCTTCTTCTTATTTTTCCAGTCCCTGTTGCTGTTAGGCTTGGGTTCACCTCTCTCCGTCCATCTCTTCCAAATCTCTCTGTCTTTACACATCTTTTTTATTTCAGCCATTGTCTTTCCACATTGTTGTACTATTTTCTCTATAGTATTTTCCCACTTAAATCTTGGCCTACCTCTTCCTATCCTTCATTCCACTCTTCCACTCGCATCTCCATTACCTGTTTAACTTTCTTTTCCTCTGTCTTTCTATACACATATCCGAACCACTTTAGTAGCCTTTCTTCTATATCCTCTATTATGAATTTCTTTAGTTTTACCTTTCTCTTCCTTTTTCGTCTCTTATTTGATCCCTTGTAGTTTTTCCTGTCGTTCTCCGGAGATACTTCATTTCCAAAGCAGTTATATTCCTTTTGTATTTATCAGTTAGAGGTACACTTTCTGTTCCATATTGTAGTATTGGTTTTATTAATGAGTTATATATTTGCATAATTCCGGTGTTTTCACTAATAGTTTGTGGATTTTCTCCTAACATATTCAAGTCATCCGCATAGGCAATCAGCTGATGTAACCCGTTCAATTCCAAACTCTCTCTGTTATCCTGAACTTTTCTAATGGCATATTCTAGAGCGAAGTTAAAAAGTAAACGTGATAGTGCAGCTCCTTGCTCGAGTCCACAATGAAGTGGAAAAGCATCAGATAGAAACTGACCTATACGGACTCTGCTTTAGGTTTCACTGACTGAGACATATTTTAATTAATCGAACTACTTCCTTGGGAATACCAAATTCAATAACAATATTATGTAAAACTCCTCTCTTAACCGAGTCATATGCTTTTTTACTACGCCAAAATAAATAAAGAATTATTAGTAATACAGCATAGAATCTGTAATTATAACCCTGGGAGCAATATATGGCATTTTACCTTAATAAATTTGGTTAGTGGTACAGTTAATATCCTAAATTGAATATCGTGGTATTTCATTGAAAAGGGATGAGAACCGCTCCTCTAGTCTTTTCTTTTTTCTTAACTCACATTAATACACTGGTAGAGCAATCCATGGCATCTCTCATTCATTCGTACACCATCCATAAGTATGCAGCTGAAAGTCTAGGAACACGACTGTACATACCTAGGTATGCTTTTGAGAACCCAAAGGCGAATTTGGACCTAAAGTAAAACAATACGTAGACATAGATAAGTCATTTAATGTCGTGATCGATGCAAGTAGTTCTAGTAAACTGACATAAACTGACAAAAAATCACGTGAGAAGTTGTTTAAGAAATGCATTTCTCCTGGATGTTAAGAAGAACACACTACTTTTGGATTCCTGGAGTGGCCAGAAAGATGACACTAAATTTACTGATGAAGAAGTAAACAATACTTTACGCGGTAATACAATTAAAACACAAATTATCCCTCCAAAAACTACAAGATTTGTCCAACCCTTGGATGTGTATTTTTTAGGCAATATAAAATTGTAATTCGAAAGCTAGAAGAGTATTTCAGACGTAAAATTACCTCTGAAAATATTCTAGACACATTTCACGATAGGGACTTCATAATGACATATTCCGTTGTGTATCGACAGTTTCATTCACCTGTCCTCAAAGACATGCTAATGTACGCGTGACAAGAGGTGTGACTATGTGACGGAGAAACATATGAGAAAGTTTGATAACGTTCTTGTTCTTGTAACAACGTTGCATGTTGGAAAAAGTGTGTGTGTGTGTGTGTATGTGTGTGTGTATAGAAGAGTGTTAAATACTAGCCTTTATGAAATATTTGTACTATTCAATGGCTCTGTGTCCTGATCATTTTATTTCGAATCCACACTGTCATGTTTAAGGTGAGTCACAAAGTTAACACATATTTTTAATGAAATCGAATTTGTATTTCAGCAATAGTACTGTATTAATGTGAGTTAAGGATAAGAGAAAATAGACTAGAGCATTAATGTGATATTATGACTGCGCGCAAGATGCGGCGTACGTAGCATCGATTTTCAAGTCATTATATTTCGTAAAAGAGGAAAAAGCGAAATGAACGAATATTACCACGTTCTTTAACAAACGAAAATTAGCTTAAATATGTATTTACATTAAATTCAAGCACCGCGACCTGCGACGGCTGCCTTGTGAGGGCGGAATTAGTTAAAAGTTTAATTTCAAAAAAGTATAGAGGATATTTTTAGACCAACTATTGGAAAAGAGAGCCTACACGCAATTAGTAGTAACAATGGAGTTAGATTAGTCAACTTTGCCACATCGAAAAATTTAATTGTCAAAAGTACAACATTCCCCCATAAGGATATACATAAATATACTTGGACTTCTCCAGATGGATTGACACACAACCAAATAGATCACATCTTGATAGATAAACGGAGACATACTAGTATAGTAGATATTCGAACTTTCAGGGGTGCAGACTGTAATTCTGACCATTATTTGGTGATTGGAGAATTAAGAGAAAGATTATCAGTAGCCAAGCGAGTAGAGCAACATGTTAATATTACTAAATTCAATATTTTTAAATTAAAGGACGAGGAAGCTAAGCAAAATTATCAGGTCGAAATTTCGAATAGGTTTGCCACTTTAGAAAGTTCCGACGGAGTTGAGAAAGAATTAGATGTTAATAGGGTGTGGGAAAATATCAGAGATAGTATCAAAATTGCAGCTGAGCAGAGTATAGGTTATTATGAAACTAAGAAAAAGAAACCGTGGTTTGATGAAGATTGTTGCATGGTAGTAGAAAGAAGGAAACAGGCAAAATTGAAATTCTTACAGGATCCAGTTGAGGAGAAGAGAGATAATTATTTCAATGATAGGCGGGAAGCAAGTCGTACACTTAGGAATAAAAAGAGACGTTACTTGAAGAAAAAACTGAATGAGGTAGAAACAAATAATAAGAATAAAAACATTCGAGATTTATATAAGGGTATAAAGGAATTTAAGAACGGATATCAGCCAAGGGTAAACGTGATCAAGGATGAAAATGGTGACTTGCTTGCAGACTCTCCATCAATCCTAAACAGATGGAAAAACTATTTTGCGCAACTACTAAATGTACAGAGGCCAAATAGAAATGATCGGGACGAAATTGAAATACAAACTGCTGAGCCATTTATACCCGAACCCACGCTTTCAGAAGTCGAAATTGCGATAGAAAATCTGAAAAAGTACAAGTCTCCAGGTATCGATCAAATTCCAGCAGAATTAATACATGAGGGTGGAAGTGCATTATATAGCGAAATTTATAAACTTGTACTTGCTATTTGGGAAAAGGAAATCATACCAGAACAATGGAAGGAGTCCATAATTGTACCTATTTTTAAAAAGGGGGACAAAACCAACTGTGGTAACTTTCGAGGAATATCACTTTTGTTGACGTCGTACAAAATTTTGTCCAATATTCTTTTCAGAAGATTAACTCCGTACGTAGATGAAATTATTGGGGATCATCAGTGCGGTTTTCGGCGTAATAGATCGACTATTGATCAGATTTTTTGTATTCGACAGATAATGGAGAAAAAATAGGAGTATAAGGGTACAGTACATCAGTTATTCATAGATTTCAAAACGCATTTGACTCGGTTAAGAGGGAAGTATTATATGATATTCTTATTGAATTTGGTATTCCCAAGAAACTAGTTCGATTAATTAAAATGTGTCTCAGTGAAACATACAGCAGAGTCCGTATAGGTCAGTTTCTATCCGATGCTTTTCCAATTCACTGCGGGCTAAAGCAGGGAGATGCACTATCACCTTTACTTTTTAACTTCGCTCTAGAATATGCCATTAGGAAAGTTCAAGATAACAGGCAGGGTTTGGAATTGAACGGGTTACATCAGCTTCTTGTCTATGCGGATGACGTGAATATGTTACGAGAAAATACACAAACGATTAGGGAAAACACTGAAATTCTACTTGAAGCAAGTAGAGCGATCGGTTTGGAAGTAAATCCCGAAAAGACAAAATATATGATTATGTCTCGTGACCAGAATATTGTACGAAATGGAAATATAAAAATTGGAGATTTATCCTTTGAAGAGGTGGAAAAATTCAAATATCTTGGAGTAACAGTAACAAATATAAATGACACTCGGGAGGAAATTAAACGCAGAATAAATATGGGAAATGCGTGTTATTATTCGGTTGAGAAGCTCTTATCATCCAGTCTGCTGTCCAAAAATCTGAAAGTTAGAATTTATAAAACAGTTATATTACCGGTTCTTCTGTATGGTTGTGAAAGTTGGACTCTCACTCTGAGAGAGGAACATAGGTTCAGGGTGTTTGAGAATAAGGTGCTTAGGAAAATATTTGGGGCTAAGCGGGATGAAGTTACAGGAGAATGGAGAAAGTTACAACAACACAGAACTGCATGCATTGTATTCTTCACCTGACATAATTAGGAACATAAAATCCAGACGTTTGAGATGGGCAGGGCATGTAGAACGTATGGGCGAATCCAGAAATGCATATAGAGTGTTAGTTGGGAGACCGGAGAGAAAAAGACCTTTAGGGAGGCCGAGACGTAGATGGGAGGATAATATTAAAATGGATTTGAGGGAGGTTGGGTGTGATGATAGAGACTGGATTAATCTTGCACAGGATAGGGACCGCTGGCGGGCTTATGTGAGGGCGGCAATGAACCTTCGGGTTCCTTAAAAGCCATTTGTAAGTAAGTAATAGTCTACTATTATTATTGTTACTATTATTATAATTATTTTATTGAGTTTTTATTCATATTATTTTTTATAACTTCGTATAGTTTGTTATGATTTGTTCTAATTTGCTGACGTCGCCACACTTTTCTCCACCAGCAGTTTAAATATCACGTTTTCAGCAGTCGGAGAAAAATTTACATTGTTTTAATTTAAGCAATAATTTGTAAACCTTCCAAATAGCCCTACATATGCTTGCATAAGGGAGCATGTAATTTTAACGAAGGTTTTTTACTCATGATTCACAATTTTCAATAGTACACACTAGGGCTAAAAAAAAAAAAGATTGGTATTAGGGTAGTAAATAAATTCTATAAATTCTATGTGATTGTTTAAAACTGCGTGTCTTCGCCGGGTATCTCTACTGTCTGTAAGGAGCAGAGAAAGTGAACATTCGACATTCCTTAATAGTCATTAATTTAATGTTCTGCCCAAGGGCAGGTGTTTCACTGCAAACTCAGCTTTCACCAATCTTTCCTATTTTCTGCCTTCCCCTTCGTTTGATCCATATTTCTTAATGTCGTCTATGATCTGAAATCTTCTTCTACCCCGAACTCTTCCCCGTTCACCAGTGCGTCCTTCAGTCGGCAGTTTCTTCTCAGCCAGTGACCCAACCAATTCCTTCTCCTCTTCCTGATCAGTTTCAGCATCACTCTTTCTTCACCCACTCTTTCCAACACAGCTTCATTTCTTATTCTGTCTGTCCACTTCACACGTTCCATTCTTCTCTATATCCACAGTTCAAATGCTTCTTGTCGCTTCTCTTCACTTCGTCGTAATGTCCATGTTTCTCTCCCATAGGCTACAATATTACACTCCACACAAAGCTCTACACTAGCTTCTTCCTTTGTTATTTTTCCAGAGGTCCGCAGAAGATGCTCCTTTTTCTATTAAAAGCTTCCTTGGCCATTGCTATCCTCCTTTTGACTTGCTGGCAGCAGCTCATGTTACTAAATATAATACACCCCAAGTATTTGGAGCTGTCCACTTGCTCTACTGCCTCATTTAGAATAAAATTCGCAAGTTCATCTTCTGTATTTTTCTTCCTATGACCATGCTCTTCGTCTTACTTGCGTTTATCTTCATACCATACTGCTCACAGCTGTCATTTAGCTTCAGTAGCATATCCTTTAGTATCATATTTATAAACCTGCTTCAATGACGTAAGGTTGTATCAGAATGCCGAAACAAAAATCCAAAAAAGAACAGATAATAAGACGACTGAATTCAGAACATGGGAAAATGGGTTTAATTTAATTGATAAGAATTATATTTTATGTAAATTTAATATTTGCTCGGAGTTAATCAATTTGAAACACAAGTAATCCTGTAAATTTAAATTCCGTTATGAGTTCTTTCATACGGAGCGGACTGTACAAACAGCCACTACCGTAACAAGTCGTGCGTGCATGCAGGAATTTTGTAATCACAGAGCTCTAAGTACGATGCAATCTAAACTATAACCAATACTTTTTTCAGCCCTAGTACACACGTATAATGCACTTATCGCCAGATGTTCTTACACCAGGTCGTGTTTCGTGTTCATACACTGAAGTGTAGCGGTAATCTATAGAGGACTACTCCCAATAATCAGCTTTGTGTGATGCACTTCAAAGGGAAGTAAATAGGCTACATGTAGGTGTCGCATCTACCAATTCAAAATTGTATAGACTGAGGAAAACTTTTATGCATATGCTTGGACCGAACTTAAGTATCATTGATCTTCTCTATGAAAGTCATTTATGCACACATACTGGGCCCTTAATATAAGTATGGTTACCGTATCACGAATCTGGCGCCCGGACAAGTCGAGCACAGGCCGGTAAAATTCTGTCTACAACGGCGGGTTATGAAATCTACATTGCAGTAGAAGTTTGACCTTGTGTTCGTATACAAACTTAATATCGCGAGAAGATGCTGTCACTCACTTGTCTAAGCTCATCAACTAAAATTCTTATTTCACGCTCATTTCTAGCCTGGAGAACCTCTAATATGTCTGTATTTTCTTCGAAATACTTTGCATTCATACTATCCCATAAATGGAGAAATTAAGAAATAGAGAGAAATAGGAAAAGTGAAAAAATAAATAAAAGAAGAAATCAAGAAATGTAGGATGAAAGGAAAGAAAATATAAAAAAGAAATAGAGAAACAAAAAGTTGAAATAAGTGAAAAAAGACGAAATATAGCAATGAAGAAATGAAGGAAGAAAGGAAACAAAATAAGAAGATAATAAATAGAAAAATCAAGAAATGAAGGAAGGAAATCCCGAAAAAGTTAAGAAGAAATAAAGAATTCAGGAAATGTACAAAGGAAGCAAAAATGAAAAATAAGAGAAGCGGGAGAGAGGAATAAAGGTAACACCAAATGAGAAAAGAAGAAATTTATAAATCAATAAAAGGAGAAGGAAAGGAAACATCAAATAAGAAAAGAATAAATAGAGAACGGAGAAAGACGGAAACACCAATAAAGAAAAGAAGAAATAGGAAAATGAAGAAATTGAGGAAGAAAGAAAAATGAGAAGAGAAGGGAAAATAGAGCATCAAGAAATCAAGAAAGAAAGAAAATACAAAAAAAGAAAAAAAGGCATGGAGAAATCAAGATAAGAGGAAAGAGAGAAATGGAGGAAGGAAACAGAAAAGCGAGAAGAATTAGAGCAATTAAAAATCGAAAAAGAAGGAAAATTGAAGGAAAAAAGAAGAAACAGTAAAATAAAGAGATAAGGAAAATACTCAAGGGGTGTAGGATAGCGAAGAACGCGTAACGCGACTACGTGCCAGTGCAGTGTCATTCCCCAGGACGC
This sequence comes from Periplaneta americana, assembly GCF_040183065.1. Classification (NCBI taxonomy): domain Eukaryota; kingdom Metazoa; phylum Arthropoda; class Insecta; order Blattodea; family Blattidae; genus Periplaneta; species Periplaneta americana. Next base: position 123,972,809 of record NC_091124.1, on the reverse strand, counting down.
ATATCCTGTATGTGGGGCAGCTATTTTAGCGACTCTGTAATGTAGACCTATTATTTTTAGTTTTGGGAGTAGATTGTTGGTGTTTGTTCTAGCTACAGAACATTATCTCTGAACTGACTAAGGTCATGACTAGAGCCCGGATGTTTAGGCATTTATTTTGGTTAAAATAGGCAGGAATATAGGCACTGAAAATAGTAAAAATAGGCAGGAAAATTGAATTTTTTATTCATGGAAACAGACAAAAAATAGGCAAATACTTAATAAACTATACCATACGGTACTCATTTTCCTTGGTTACATGTCACAACAAGATGCTTTTTTATGTTGTCAAATATCATAGTGAGCCGCCTGTCAAAGAGAACGTTCTTCATGGTGGAAAAAGATCTTTCTACTTCTACTTAAATGATTGGCGCAAACTTAAAATAACTTATTTCAGAAAGATTGTCTCTACTTTCTTTCAGAGATCGGGAAAAACCGACTGTGTATTGTCTCAAAAAGATGGGTGTGAGAAGGGATTAGAGACTTCAAAGTACGCGTGATTTGTGCGTGCAAGCGACAACAGTAACGGGACCTGGATACTTGCTTTTAAACTTCCCCCATCCCCTTTCTTTCGCTGGTAAACCCCGAAGAGACCTGAGCACTGAGGGTTATACTGCTCAAACATCTTTGTTAAGTGACATAAAAGATGGAATCAGTAGGGGAGACAAGTTTACGACTTCTTGGAGACATATGTATTTGCTGGAGAGTAAGATTCTAAGCAAATATTTGTGTGAGGTGAATATATAAATACATTAGTAAAAACGAAAACCACGTTGTTTCAGATCATAGTATTAACTGTCATATCTATTTTCTTGTAAAATCTACTTTTTGCTTCGACGTATAATTTTTATGACCGAAATTGTCACATACTGAGTGAATTAGTAAATTATTATGTTGATATCTCTGATAAATTTCACATCTTTTACTAGGGTGTCAGTGTTAAAAATCAGTGTAGGATGTATCACTAATACAATTAATTTTATATTACAATTTTTATGTCGTATTTAGTATTCGTAGCTCTGCCCTGTTAGAGTGAAGTGTATAAAATTGAAGAGTTTGATCCCAAAACGCGTTCAGTCCATTTTTATGAAAGGACTAGGCTAGTATTTTATCCACCGGTATACGGATTGAGTGAGTTTCCAAGTGACATTCACAATAATACAAACTCTTAGACAAGGTATGGCGTTATTTTTTGAAGAAAACAAGCTTAATATATTATTATAGAGATCTAAAAAAATCATATATATATAGGAAACTCCAGGATAACAGAGAGGGTTTGGAATTGAACGGGTTACATCAGCTTCTTGTCTATGCGGATGACGTGAATATGTTAGGAGAAAATCCACAAACGATTAGGGAAAACACGTGAATTTTACTGGAAGCAGGTAAAGAGATAGGTTTGGAAGTGAATCCCGAAAAGACAAAGTATATGATTATGTCTCGTGACGAGAATATTGTACGAAATGAAAATAAAAAAATTGGAAATTTATCTTTTGAAGAGGTAGAAAAATTCAAATATCTTGGAGCAACAGTAACAAATATAAATGATACTCGAGAGGAAATTAAACACAGAATAAATATGGGAAATGCCTGTTATTATTCGGTTGAGAAGCTTTTGTCATCCAGTCTGCTGTCAAAAAATCTGAAAGTTAGAATTTATAAAATAGTTATACTACCGGTTGTTCTTTATGGTTGTGAAACTTAGACTCTCACTTTGAGAGAGGAAAATAGGTTAAGGGTGTTTGAGAATAAGGTGCTTAGGAAAATATTTGGGGCTAAGAGGGGTGAAATTACAGGAGAATGGAGAAAGTTACACAACACAGAACTGCACGCATTGTATTCTTCAAGTGACATAATTAGGAACATTAAATCCTGACGTTTGAGATGGGCAGGGCATGTAGCATGTATGGGCAAATCCAGAAATGCATATAGAGTGTTAGTTGGGATGCCGGAGGGAATAAGACCTTTGGGGAGGCCGAGACGTAGATGGGAAGATAATATTAAAATGGATTTGAGGGAGGTGGGATATGATGATAGAGAATGGATTAATCTTGCTCAGGATAGGGACCAATGGCGGGCTTATGTAAGGGCGGCAATGAACCCCCGGGTTCCTTAGAAACCAGTAAGTATATATATATATATATATATATATATATATATATATATATATATATATATATATAAAAATCATAAACGTAGGCAAATGGACTGAGCGAGTTTTGGAATCACACTCTTCAATTTTACTCTTGTTCTATAATAAAATAATTGCTCTCAGTCTCCATTTTTATTGTTCTTATATATTTCTGGCCCTCTTCAAAGATTGTTTTTGGTAAATGAAAGTGAAATAGGCCTACTATGTTTTCCAATGTCTTCTGATCACTTCTGCGTCTTTCAAGTTATATTTCTGAACTTTCAGTTGTTTCCGATCGAATAAGTTGCTGGAGTACCAATTCATTTGTATTCCGTGTTCGAGTGTAATTACCGAGCCAGATAATCTTTCTGTCCGCCATCCAATCGCAACTTCAATTAGTGGCGGATTCTTTCTCGTATCGATTGATTCCTATCATGCATTGCGTGCATCACATACTCCCACGTCCTCAATAATGTCTTTTTTTCGTGACAGTCACATGTTTCGTCTTTCTATTTAGACAGCTGTGCTCTTATTGTCAGAAAACACGATCTACAAGATTGCAACAAACTTCAAATACTCTCAGGTTCAAAAGAGTGAAACACATTGAAATCTTGGCATGTTCGAGTTTACTGAGTTCAAATATATAATAGTTACTAATGTAATAGTAACCACACAGTCGACCTGGGTAGCGTAGTCGGTATAGCACATTGCTCGAGGTTGCGGGTTCGATTCCGGTCCAGGTCGATGGCATTTAAATGTGCTTAAATGCGACACACTCATGTTCACACCTGTGGAGTAACGGTCAGCGCGTCTGGCCGCGAAACCAGGTGGCCAGGGTTCGATTCCTGGTCGGAGCAAGTTACCTGGTTGGGCAACTTTCGGTGCTGGACTCCGGACTCATTTCACCGGCATTATCAAGTTCATCTCATTCAGACGCTAAATAACCAAAATGTTGATAAAGCGTCTTAAAATAACCTACAAAGGAAAATGACACGCTCATGTCAGTAGAATTATTGGTATGTAAAAGAACTCCTGCGGGACAAAATTCCGGCACACCGGCGACGCTGATATAACCTCGGCAGTTGCAAGCGTCGTTAAATAAACCATAATTTCAGTAACCACACACAACTGAGACAATTACATGTTCATATTACATATTGAGCTTTCTTGGGTAGATCTCACTTGTTATTTTTATGACTATATGATTGTCTTGTGACTAGTATCAGGAGAGATGAAAAATATAGGTTAAGTTCTACAAGCATGAACAAATGTTTTCCATTTTAGTTTGATTACAAATTTGGAAATAATTAAATTAAACTCTTCAAACAAGACTATTGCAAAACAACATAGGATATTAAAGATTTTCTTCTACGATAGTGCATACAGTTGCATTTTACCCACTGTTATCAGTGTTTAAATTGAGCCTTTAAAACACTAGTGCGTAAAGAGTAAGTAATCACTTTACACATTACTATTAATTTTACGAACTGCCAAAGAAAATGTAATATTCAGTGTGGCGTACAAACTTCATTCAGTAATTAATACATTACCTTGATCTTTAATTACTTAAATATTACTTACTTACTATCGGCCTTTAAGGAATCCGGAAGTTCAATACCACCCTCACATAAGCCCGCCATCGGTCCCTATCCTGTGCAAGATCAATCCAGTCCCTAATCATAATATCCCACCTTCCTCAAACCCATTTTAATATTATCCTTCCATCTACGTCTCGGCCGCCCCAAAGATCTTTATCCCACTGGCATCCCAACTAACACTCTAGATGTATTTTTGGATTCACCCAAGGGTACTACATGCCCTGCCCATCTCAAACATCTGGATTTAATGTTTCTAATTATGTCAGGAGAAAATACAATGCATGCAGTTCTGCATTATGTAACTTTCTCCATTCTCCTGCAACTTCATCCCTCTTAGCCCCAAATATTTTCCTAACAACCTTATTCTCAAACACCCTTAACCTCTGTTCCTCTCTCAAAGTGAGAGTCCAAGTTTCACAACTATATAGAACAGCCTGTGATATAACTGTTTTATAATTTCTAACTTTCAGTTTTTTGACAGCAGACTAGTTGACAAAAGCTTCTCAACTGAATAATAACAGGCATTTCCCATATTTATTCTACGTTTAATTTCCTCTCGAGTGTCGTATATATTTGATACTTTTGCTCCAAGATATTTGAATTTTTCCACCTCTTCGAAGGATAAATTTCCAATTTTTATATTTCCATTTGGTACAATATTCTGGTCACGAGACATAATCATATATTTAGTCTTTTCGGGATTTACTTCCAAACCTAACGCTTTGCTTGCTTCATGTAAAATTTCTGTGTTTTCCCTAATCGTTTGTGGGTTTTCTCCTAACATATTCATGTCGTCCGCATAGATTTACATATTATACGTAACACAAATAAGTAACAAATTTAACATTAATATCTACATTGTAGCCCTTCTTATTCCAAAGTTACATCTAGTACTCATTCCAACAAGATTTGTCATTGAACTGTTTCTAACTGCTTTGTTGATTATATGGTCACGAAATCGTGAACATGAATAAAACAGGCTGCCATTCCATGGATACTTAGTTCTGAGTTTAGATGGGTATGACATTGTGATCTTATAACCTCTAGAAGTTGAAATATTTATTTAATGTAAATTTGTGGTGTCGTAGAAGAAACATTGTATGACACATATTATAAAGTTTTCTTTCTGGTAAGATTATGAATTTTATGAAATGAACCTTTATGAACTTGTTTCATAAATAACTCTTTTTATTTTAAAATGTTGTAAATAATCCTATTTCATTGCAATGCCTATAGACCTATTATTCCCCTTCACATAATTATGACAGTAGCACTCTCTAGTAGTGTCCTGTGGAAAGCCAGTACAGTGGTTCCCAACTTTTTCAAGGTGCGACCCACTTTTGGGTGAGACATTTGTTTGCGACCATAGCAGTAGTTAACCCAATTCGAAAAATACAAATGCCTGTAAAGTCGTGAACAACGATAATTTCACTCAAAACTAGAAGTTACCACCCAACTTCTGTAACCTGCAAAACGAGAAATTGCAAAATGCAAACCTATTTTTGCACGATTGTGTTTTTACTGTATTTACAGCTATTGTTGTTGGGCCTTGAAAGTTATAATTCTCATACAGGAACTTGTTGCTAAGAAAGCCATTCTTCATAAAATAACACTATACTGAAATAGACACATTACATTGCACATCTTGTTGTTACTTAGTTACCATTACAGTGGAATTTTGCGAAGGCTTTGGAATAATATTGCTAAAAATGTTCAATACAAAATACGAGGCGAATCCAGGAAATAAGTTTCCCTATTTAAAAAAAAAAAGAATACACACTTTAAGGAAAACATTTTTGGCAACAGGTACAGCAATGTTTCAGCTATTTTTCAACATAGCCACTATCAGACTTGAGACACTTGTCGTATCGTGGGATCAACTTTTGTATCCCTCTGTCCTAGATCTCTGCCGCCTGTGAATGGAACCAGCGTGTGACAGACGTCGTCAGCTCTTCGTCGTTGCCAAAACGCTCACAGGAGGACAGGAATTTCTTGAAAAAAAAGAGAGAGAGAGAAGGAGAGAGGGGGAGAGAAGGAGGGGGAGGGGAGCGGGAGGAAGAGAGAGAGAGAGGCGGTGGGAGAAGGAATAAGAGCTTCAATTTCGAACCACTGCTGCCACGCTACTGGCACCAGGCGGGACCTGTCCGTCTGGCATATGATTGATACGTCATGGATCTGTTACGCATGCGCAATTGACACGGCTAATTACGTTTACTTTCAAGGGGAAAAAATCGGAAAACTTACTTTCTGGATGCCCTCGTATATTGTATTTGCAAATTACAAAATATTGACAGCAAAAAAATGTTGTACAATACACGTTTGTGAAGTGCATTACAAAATCTCGGAAATTGAAAAAATCGCTCTGCTCGTTTTTAAAATTTTTCCTCGGTTTTGTAAAAAGCACTTCCCAATCTTGTATCGTAATATACTATTTGAATTCTTCTAAACTTGCCTTCTTTTTGACATTCTTTCAAACACTTAGAACACTTGAAATATTAGTATGCGAAGCCTAGATGTTAACATAGTGGAGACCCGGGCAAAACCAATAACCCGGGCAAAGAGAATAATGCCTATTTCTTAGGAACGCCAACAGGTAGCGCTTTCTGCTATGTTGGGGAAGAATCACAACCAGATTTTGCTGCTGGAACTGACTTGTCGTCGTTCTAGCTAGTAAACAAGAAGTCAGCGTGTGTTTGAAGAAAATTGACTGTTTTCTTAAAATATTTCAAGGTAAGAGAAACATATGTACAACATACAGTACTGCAGAAACTCTGCAGTAATTATTAGGCGATGTAATTAATTATAAAATGCCGTACTTACGAAGAAGGTTATTGACGTTTATGTTTGTATAACCTTAAATGAAAAGCGAAGTTGCGTCTGCGGGCAAAGTGAATAGGGCAAAGTGTATAACTTATCCGTTTTGCCTTGGCACCTTTATTTGACTATATAAGTGTCAGCTCTATATGTGTATGTATTTGTCTATTGTAATAAAGCGTGTTAGATCATTTTACATAGTGGAGGCATCAAGGTCACACTAATTAAATTATGTCAGAAACACTGATCTTAATTTTTACTTAAAAAGGTCGTAATGTGTTTTCAAATGGTTCAATTTTTTAAGAGGAAGAAGGAACAAGGCAAATGGTCTAAAGAAGCCATGAAGAAAGCACTTGAAGAAATAAAATCTTCCAATCATTGGTTCTGTTATCTGGACATACAACAATAACGTGTTTGTTGATGAAGATTTTGCTCCAGATTAACTTACAGATCGGCCACTTGAGATAGAAATCAGCGAAACGGCAGCTGGCTCAGTTTTAACAAATTCTGCGGTGCCAGCTTCTTCAGCGGCTAAAGAAACAGTTAATGCTCACTCTGAATCAACCACATCTGTGTTGTCGGCATCTTCAGAGATTGACATCAATTACACTCAGATTTTCAGTTCCGGTTACACCAAAACCCTCAACATCGTCAGCAGGAAAACCCAAGTCAGTTCTTTTGATATAGACTAGTGCCAAAAGTGGATGCTCGAAAGATACGAGTTAAACGAGGAAAATGTCAGCGCTCTGAAGCTCTTACATCCATACAGATTAAAAACGTTGAAAGAGAAGTAACTTATGGACAGGAGGAGAAGCAGAAGAAATCCAAGTTTTCAGTGCCAGTGAAACGTCGACTTGTTCAAATTTGTGTTTTGTACTAATCCAAAGTGCTGTAAAGGGCTCTAATAACATTTCTTATAGTCTCATATGCCTCATTAACATCGTGTTTATGTGTTGATTTAATTTTATTACCAGTGAATAGAAATTAAATAGAAATGTGAAAATGTTATAGGGATATTCACTTTTCCCGGGTTAATTATTCGCTTCCCCGTATACCCGGGCAAAGCGAATAATTAACTATATTTTCTTTCTCAAACCTTATCACTCTCCGTAGGTACGAGAAACGAATTGCTGTTTTGTATTTATGTGGACAACATGTGTCTCGATGGATTTATAAGGCAACTTGTTTACTGGTAGGCGTTACTGGACAAAAAGAAAACTTTCATTCCACTGCATTAAAGAACTCGCGGAAAATTTAGCTACATATCGTATGACAATTCTTAGTTTGTTTTTGCAGACATACAATTAACTTTGTACAATTTTAAATAAGAGCTTTTTTAATATCTTCTGGAAGAAGCTCAAAACAATCATGACAGTGACAGATAAATACTGAATCCATTTCTAACAGTTGCATTCAACTAAAAGTATAATTTTTTCGCAGGGTAGATAGGTTTAGATCAAAAGAATGCAAGAGTACCTCGAGATTGCAAAAGAAACTTTAGAGTTTTGATAGGATTTGCAAATTCGTATTTATGCAAAATAAGTTTCCATTCTAAGATTTCCATCAAAACAAAAGCGAGAAATCTCCTTGAAATTGTAAATGATACAATTGTATGCATATTGAATACAGAGCGAAGATTAGAGAAGCTACTTCCTCAAAAGAAACACAATTATAGCATTAAGAAATTTTTACTTTTGCTACAACTTTTTCATTTTTTATGTTGAAGTTTGTATATGTTTCTTAATACAACATAAATGTATTAATAAGGCACTTTTTGTTCTATTTTCTAAATCATCTCGCCATCCCCCTTTGCTCTTTACGCGAAACCCCCAGAGAGTCTGGGGGGTCGCGATCCACACTTTGGGAAACGATGGTCTAGTATATATATATATATATATATATATATATATATATATATATATATAGTCACGAACCTCAACAGATAGGGAATATGCATCCATTGCCAGTTGAGGCGATAGTAGCGATCCTATTGGCTAGCTACTAGGAAGTTCATCACAGACCTCTTCCCAAGCAGACGACAAAATATAATATACTTTCGTTATCGTGATTTTTGGAAAAATTAATACCTTCCTACCATTATTGAAATATTAAATACATGAGGTTTTTATTATATTCATGAAGTATATTAAATTCCACCATAAACTCGAAGATAAAAGAAATAGTAATAATATTGCTTTTTGTGTTACGTAAAACGAACTGAAATTACTATAAACTTGAATGAGTGTGGCGATAATGAACTACGAAACTAATAAAACATTAATTTGCAGTTATCATTGCGAAATAATAATAATAATAATAATAATAATAATAATAATAATAATAATAATAATGGAAATATGAATCAATGAGTGTAACTTGCGTGCACCGGTACTTGTAGTCTAGGCCTAGTTATGAAAGTAGGATGAGGTTAAGCAATAATAATCATACCAGAATTGAAAATAAAACATGATAAACCAATTCCATTGCAACAGACTTAATTTTTCTGTCTCTAATAAAATAATAGTCAACATAAAAATAATAATAAAATTAGTACAATCAAAAACATATCCACTGAAGTAGTAGATCTAAGGATGATTTCTCTATAAGTTTCAGCAGCCTAGGCGACAACTTTAAATACCTAGTGTTCTTTCTATTAGACTGAAGCATTTTATTGTGAAATTTAATTATAGGCCTATAGTGCAATCTAATACTGACAAATATCTTCAAAAGGAACAGTTTAGTTTCTTCACAACAACTCCTGTGGAAGGCCAGGTGCATCGAGAAGAGTTCTAGCAATTAATGTTCCACATTTAAGGTTATGAAAACTGCCATAACAATACTAAATACTAATACATTTGATTTTCGCAATTCATAAGAAATGAATATATTTTATTATTAAACCTAAAGCCACATTTCTCTCTTAAGGACAATTTAATTTACTTAAGCAATATATTGAGAGTCTCTGGTGTTTAATAGGCCTATTTTGAACCAAGCCCCTACAGTCTAGGCTGCGCAGAACGAGGAAATCGGGACAAATTGAACGGTGCGCTTGCCGCCATGTTGTTGGCGAGCAGAAGCTAATAGCAGTACGTAAATCAAACAATTTAACGCTGTGATGTTCTAAAATTTACAGATTATGGCCATTTTCGACGTTTAACGTAAAATTAGGACAATAAACATATTCAAAGTTTCACAGCATTAAAGGAAAGAAAATACGTACGTAGCAATTGATAGAGAACATGCTCGTACATCCATAAATAGTCCTACACAAGACATTATAGAATGTATAATTTTACGTTAATCAGCTTATTGTTAGGTTTCAGAGAATGGAAAATTATATTAACATACATTACTCTTAGATCACAAAACGTAAATACATGCACCTTGATTACGCAAGTTCTTATTATAATCAAATTCTTAAGTGAAATAAATATGTGATAATCAATATAGACCTGTTGTTAAGTTTTAGAGAATCGAAAATTATATTACCGGTAGGTACTTCTAGACCACAGGACATAGGCTAAGTATGACTTGAGGCTTTCCCGGCGTTTGATGTAGAATAACTCTTCTCGGATTCTCAGTCAGGTGAGTTGGAGATTAGCTTCCAAGCTTTCGACGGCTAGCTCTGCCATCTTCTTCAGGGACGAAGTGATGTGGGAAAATCGAAAAATCGAAGGAGAATTGGGAGGAAAATTTAAAAGGTACGCAAAACGCGTCCTTGCAAGGGGTTGGGGGCTGTACAAAACTAAATATGTGAGCTCCAAGCCTGTTGGCCACTAGTCTCACTCCGGGTTACGCTGCTCCCCTGAAGGAGCTCTAGAAAATTTTGAAGGGGAAGCCGAAATTGGACGTAACCTCTTAGGTACCACATACGCGAGGGGGGCCGAGATTGATCAATTGATCACGGAACGGGGCGAGGAGGAGTTGGCTGGTGTTTGCCGTTAGGATGGCAAGACGCCGTCATCTGTTGTTCGATGACAAAGCATGTGAAGGCCGTCGGAAGAAGCGCCGTGAAATCTAATCTGCAATTTGAGAGGTCCCTGTCCTTTCAATTTATGACTTATTGAGTGACCTCGTATATTTAATATACTATTAATATTATCTGAACTAGGGCATACATCATTTATAAAAAAGGTGTGTCGTACGCCGGACTCCTGGTCGTTTCGCTCTCCGACGTGTTGTCGAGGTGGGGAGGGGAAACGGGAGTGACGTGACAAGATGGCTGTGGTTTGTGGGTGGGGTGATACGAAACTGTGGTGAAGTTTAAAGGAAAGACTGTTTTTAAAGTAACATTGTTTATTACAGAAATAACAGTGAAAGTGTAACTATGGTTCCCTCCTAGTTCTGTGGTAGGAGTAACGGGGGAGTCGTGATAGAAATTGATGGTTTAGAAATTCGTCCTGAGGCTTCGATGCGGGGAGAGTTATGATAGGTGATAGTAAAGTGCGACTTGAGTGAGAGGAAGGTAGGGGTAACGGGAGTGCCTGGGGAAAATCGGCTTGCTCTCAGGTGTGTTGTGGGGGGGCAGGATAACGAGAGAGATGGAATGAGGTAGAAGGTTAGTTCTCTAGTTCGAAGGATCAACACAGCGTGCTGTGCGACTTACCGACTTCGAGAACAAGCTCCTGGCATCGGAGGATCAACACAGCGTACTGTGCGACTTACCGACTTCAGGAGCGGGGAAGGGTTACCTCTATCATCGACGGATCAACAGAGCGCACTCGCGACTTACCGACTCTAGAGGGGGGGGCTGAGGAGATGGTTGTGTTTAATCGAACAAGCCGGGATAAGAGCTGGGAGTCGAAGTCAGGATGGTGAGAGATAAGGGTGATCAGGGGAGAGAAGTGTGCGGGTTGGAGGTGGTGATGAGACTTGTAGCGAGACCAGAATAAAATAAGTTTAGAATACGTAAGAAGTGAGGCTAGTGTAGGAAAGAATACAGGAGACAGGGGCGCAGTTTGGCTCCCTGTTCCCGGAGTGGTGGCCGTGTGCAGACACGTCCGAACAAAAGACAACCATAGCGTAGGCCTGGTTGGGAGACTGCTGTCAGTGACGGAGGTCGCGCTAGAGCTACCTCTTTGCCATCTGACGAACGAGTGACTGAAGTCGCGGAGATGCGTTATATTTATACCCCTCGGAACAATGGTGGTTGAGGACGCCATTGACGTCACAGTGCCTGGGGGTATTTCTATTGCCAACGTGACTCGTCGCCGCGCGATCTTTGCTTTCTCCCTCACAAGAGGGAAAAAAGCGAGCCAACCTGCTTTCTGAGAGAGAGAAAGCAGCGACTCTAGTTTGCGCGGGTAGGTTTGAACCGTTTAAAGTAGGACGCACGGGCATCGAGAATTGATATACACAACAGGTGGAATATATATGGGGAAGGGCATATAGGTCCGTGGCCCATTTCTTATAGGGCTCATCCCGACATTTGTCTTACGCCTGAGGAAAACCACGGAATACCTTAGGCAGGATGAGTTGTCTCATATAAGAGACTAGTGATGTGGGACCACGGCTAGCGGTATATATGCAAAAGTAGGGCTTTCCGCTGCGGGCCAATCAGGAGCTAGTTCCTAGTCCCGACCGCCAGGCGCATTCTGGTTGGTGGACGTGGCAGCCAATCAGCAGCTACTTGCTGGTACCGACTGTCTGCCGTGTGCTGGTGGTCTAAGCGAATTGATGGCATTACGAACTTGCGGATGCTGCGATGCATTTCCTCCCCGTAAAGGTGAACAATGTATGACTTGAGGCTTTCCCGGCGTTTGATGGCCATCAATACGCTTAGACCTCCAGCACACGGCAGACAGTCGGGACCAGCAAGTAGCTCCTGATTGGCTGCCGCGTCCACCAACCAGAATGCGCCTGGCGGTCGGGACTAGGAACTAGCTCCTGATTGGCCCGCAGCAGGAAGCCCTACTTTTGCATATATACCGGCTAGACGTGGTCCCACTACTAGGTTAGAATAGATCAACATAGAATAGAAATGAACCGCTTGCGCAGGCGGATCAGTGAGGCGGTCCACGAGACGGTCGTGGATGCTTGGAAATCCAAGGTTGAGACGATGGACAGCAGAAACATGTCAGATGTCTGGCGTGTATCTCGAGCTCTGTCCAATCCGTCTCAATCTATTCACCCATTAGTAGTCGGTCCAGATGTCACGGCCTTTACTCCTGAGGAGAAGGCTACCGCACTGGCAGACGTTCTAGAGACCACTTTTCAACCCGTGGAACAAAATTTAAACTTGCCCCATATCAGAGCTGTTGAGGAATCGGTTCGAGACCTCCTTAGCAGGCAGCCGGAAAATGGGATACGACCTACGAACACCCACGAGGTCGCCCATTTCATTCGTCGCCTCGGCCCTCATAAGGCCGCAGGAGCCGACGGTATCCAAGGAATTATATTGCAGCATCTCCCAAGGTCAGCTATGAAGCGCATAGCAGAGATAATTAATAACATCTTGGCTTCCGGTCACTATCCCATTCCCTGGAAAGAAGCTCACGTAGTTCTCTTTCCAAAGCCCGGAAAGGATAAGACGAATCCAAGCAACTATAGGCCTATTAGTCTCCTCAGTTGTCTCAGCAAACTGGCGGAGCGGGTCATACATAGACGCCTCACTGAAGTAGTATTGCCCCAAATCAGGAACGAGCAATTCGGTTTTCACCCTGGGCGTTCCACTACACTCCAGGCACTCCGCATGACGGAGGACATTACCTGGGCTATGAGCACGAAGCGTGTAGTAGCTGCAGCTTACCTGGACATCGAGCGAGCATTCGACAAGGTTTGGCATGAGGGACTCCTCGTCAAGTTACTGGGCATGGGAGTCCCAGATGGAATGATACGCCTCATTTCTAACTACCTCCGAGGCCGTACATTCAAAACCCGTGTAGGCACTAGTTTCTCCACCCCCCGTGAAATTCACGCAGGAGTCCCACAGGGTTCCATTATTGGGCCCATACTTTTCAATATATTCATTAATGACCTCCCGTTTCGCTATATCCACGGCAGAAGTAGTCATCTGTATATCTATGCAGACGACACTGCCCTCTTGGCGATGGGCAAAACCTATAGATTAGCTTCCCGTAGATTACAGTCGATCTTAGATCACCTCCAGCCGTGGTTCCACGACTGGAGAATCAAGGTCAATGTAGAGAAATGTCAGGCCATACTCTTTTCACTAAGAGCGAGGCTCGAAGACATACCACCACCACCCACACTTTTCGGACGAGAAATGCCGTGGATGAACCAAATTAAATATTTAGGGATCATTATGGACTCTCATCTCAACTTCCGAGATCACATCCAATCCCTTCTTCGTAAGGCCAACGGGCTGATAGTTAGACACTATCCCATTCTGGCGGCCTTAACTCCTGACAACCTGAGGGTAGGACTTACCATGTATAAGGCCCTCATTCGCTCTGTCATTACCTATGCCGCACCCGCATGGGGGTTTGCGGCAGTGTCCCATCTCCGTAAACTCCAAGTTGTCCAAAACCAGGTGATTCGACTCATTACCCATCTCCCCCGAGTCGCCTCGAGAAGAAAGTTCCATGATGAACTAGAGTTGCCAACCATAGACGAGTTCATTGCTCGACTGGCTAGGAACCTGTATGCGGAAGCTCGTGCTAACCCCAACCCGCTCATATCTGGCCTCGGCCAGTATGATCCTAGGTTAAGGCGTAGACACCAGACAGGTCCATTAGCTATACTATTGAGACAGGAGGACAGGGAGGCTGGCGCTACTCCCAGGTTTTGGTAGCCACGACTCAACTCCATGAGACTCCTTGGATAGTGCAACCGCTGTAAAATGACCTTGTCTTAACTGGGCTAAACAAAATCCCTCCATAACATTATCTACTTTTGTTGATCGATGGAAATCTAATAGAGCCAATTGGCTAGTATATATCCATCGATTCATAGAGTCATTCAACCTAAGAGCCAACTGGCTAGTCTCTGATATTGAGACAACTCATCCTGCCTAAGGTTTTTCCGTGGTTTTCCTAAGGCGCTAAGACAAATGTCGGGATGAGCCCTAAAAGAAATGGGCCACGGACCTGCACTGATATCCCCATGAATCCCCCTAATTAACAATCACATCTCTCCCCCCTCTTCGCAATTGAGCCATCATATAGCCAAATGGCTGGTCTCGAAATTGAGACAAATCAACAAGGCTCATGACCTCCAACATAATAGCCAAATTGGCTAGTCTCTTATATGAGACAACTCATCCTGCCTAAGGTATTCCGTGGTTTTCCTCAGGCGTAAGACAAATGTCGGGATGAGCCCTATAAGAAATGGGCCACGGACCTATATGCCCTTCCCCATATATATTCCACCTTTCTTATAAATTATGTATGCCCTATTTCAGATAATATTAATAGTATATTAAACATACGAGGTCACTCAATAAGTCGCAAATTGAAAGGACAGGGACCTCTCAAATTGCAGTTTAGATTTCACGGCGCTTCTTCCGACGGCCTTCACCTGCTTTGTCATCGAACAACAGATGACGGCGTCTTGCCATCCTAACGGCACACACCAGCCAACTCCTCCTCGCCCCGTTCCGTGATCAATTGATCAGTCTCAGCCCCCCTCGCGTATGTGGTACCTAAGAGGTTACGTCCAATTTCGGCTTCCCCTTCAAAATTTTCTAGAGCTCCTTCAGGGGAGCAGCGTAACCCGGAGTGAGACTAGTGGCCAACAGGCTTGGAGCTCACATATTTAGTTTTGTACAGCCCCCAACCCCTTGCAAGGACGCGTTTTGCGTACCTTTTAAATTTTCCTCCCAATTCTCCTTCGATTTTTCGATTTTTTTCGTCCCACATCACTTCGTCCCTGGAGAAGATGGCAGAGTTAGCCGTCGAAAGCTTGGAAGCTAATCTCCAACTCACCTGGCTGAGAACCCGAGAAGAGTTATTCTATAGGCTAAGTAATCTAGCAAAATATATTGAATTAATTCTTCAATTAATAAAGGGAATGCTATCAATTACAAAAGTACCGGTACCTAATACATGCAAACAATAGGTAACGTGAAGACCTAAAAAATAAACATAATCACTTTATACAAAATAAGAAAACGACATAACTTTTAAGAGAGAATTTCTTTACATACTGTATTGTTATTTTAAGTAAATATATTATCATTGCTTGCGGAGTGTTGGTACATAATTTTTATGGACAATATATGTAATATCGATAAGATGGCATTTCTTGTTTTTTTAATAAGATATTTTCGGCAAAATATAAAAGAATTATTTATAGGTGAACCCTGAATTATAAGTTCACAAAGAAGGCTTAGCTAATATAGGCATTTACTCTTTTATTTATTTATTTATTTATTTATTTATTTATTTATTTATTTATTTATTTATTTATTTATTTATTTATTATTCATTTACTTATTTATTTACTTATCTGTAAATTTATTTATTCATACATGGATTTTAAATGACAATTTATCACCATGCAGATAAATTAATTTGCATAATAGAAACAAAAAGTTATCTTTCCACTAATGTACTTAACATCTGACGTGTAAGTCTAAGTAATTCACTTAGTGGGATTTCTCTACAGTCTGATATACCTGTACTAACAATTAAGTATTGTTTATTATAGTAAACTACTGATTGATTTTTAATGATATTGATATTGTATCAACAGAGATCATATTATATCGTACTTTTTGCAAATGGCTTGGAAAATTAAACAGGGACGGTACATAATCCTTCGAAATTCTATTACCATTACTTTCCCAAAAATCTGTATCTTTAAAATGAGACGAACACAATTTTACACAATGTGAAAGCACAAATTTGTCTCTTATTATAATAACAAGCCCCCTTAGAAAGTAGCTGGGGCTTCTTCAAAGGGAACCTGTAAAGACAGATTGTTGCCTAATTATAAACATTTCCAACTATGGTATGTAAGATATACGTATGTTACAGTTTCAATGTAACCTCCAGAATTCAATTTTATTATTTTAAAGCGTGTGCACTTACTTGTGAAAAAAAATTCCTGACCTCTAAGCCACGTGTTATTGCATTTATACGCTGCACAGGAAATCACCATTTTACACTGTTTACAAAGCACATCACTTCATATCAACTATAATAATATTTACAAAACAGAAATTCATAATATTAGTGTTCACTAAAAATACCCGAGATGAAACAAAGGACAAGTATAATAATACCGCGTTTACCGTTCTGTTTCTACCAGTAACATGGCTGCGTAAACATGCGCAGACTAGTTTCAATTTTGGACAGCACATCAGCGCTCTGTGTGAATCTAGTATACTATATAACGTCTTTGGACAGCCCAGCCACTAGACTTTACAGAGAGGCGAATAGAAGTGGGTGGGGGAAACCAGGATGTGACGTAGGCAAATGGAAGACAGTACCTGTGCGAAAATGATTCAATATTGACAGCTCTTTCGTCACTGGAAAACGCGAACATATTTTTGGAACGTGCTGTTTACTATGACCGTAAGGCTACTATGACTGTATATGCGGTCTTGGATCTGTGTGTAGGACGGTTGAACTTCATTAGTAGAAGGGGTGGGAGTGAAGTACATTAAAAATGAGGTACAATAAAAATTGAAGTAAAACTAAAATGATGTCCCTGTAGAATATAGCCTAGAGTGGCGTTCACGTCTATATCAGCGGTCTTGGTAGTACTAGCTTGAACTACCGGCCGCCATGTTTTAACTGGTTAGCTCGCTTTAGCAGAAGTAGACGTATAAGCACGTGGAGATTTTTAAATCCCGTAATTAAGATGCCTCTTGTGTGCTCTGCTTATAACAGTAGCAACCGAAGCGATAAAACAAAGACTATGTCATATTTCAATTTGGTATTTCTATACATATAACAGTTATTGATAGAAAGATTCTGTAATGTGTTAATTGTTTTTACGGATTCCCACTGAAAAATGTTTAGTTAACTAAGCAGTGGGTTTCACAAATGAAGAGAGAGAAATGGTTTCCCACTATACATAGTGTTTTGTGTTCCGCACATTTCGATACTATACCTTGACCAAAACTACTTCCGACTTGACAGTTTACAGAGAAGGGGGAGCAGTGTTGTCATGTTGCCCATCTTTCGTGTAAGCGAGCGCGCTGCCGATAGAGTGCAGTAATTAAGAAAGAAAGAAGTGCGCACAAACGTGCAATTTAGTTTGGTATGAGTTACTTCTCTTTACTATATTCCACCAGTGACTTCGTTCTATTCACACATTTACTAAAATTATATTTTGGACACACTTCGTTGCACAGTTTGCACACGCATTCGGGGGAAGGTTCGTGGTACTCTGATCTTCTGCACAGTTTGTGGTGAAAACCGTGAACTGCTAGCCTTGTTATGGCGCTTCGTAACTTGTTGTTCGGCCCTGTCCAATTGCGGTTGATCATCGCGTCCGTTCCATAGAATTCACTTTCTATTTCCGCCTTCTTCTCTTGCATGACCGTGCGTAGTCGAAGTTCTGCTGCGGTAGATGGCAGCATGAGTCTGCTTCGTAGTTCCTCTATCAGGAAGGATTCTCGCGCGAGTTCGTACGCCATTCTGGAGGGTGCATATTTTGAGATTCCCAGTGCTGCTTTTAAGAACCTTGCTTTGACGTTCTCCATGGTCTTGAGGTCATTGTAGTTTAGCCGGGTCCATGTGATGTCCAGTCCATATGACAGTATAGGGAGTATCTTGGCATAGAAAAGCTGCATGGCTGTTGAGAGTGCTAGTTGGGTAATGTCTGTTATGTCGTGGATAGCTATTACTGAAGCCGTTGCTCGTTCTTGAGTGTGGATTCTGAAGGATTTTGCTGTCGTCTGTATCGTTACACCGAGGTATTTAAATGCATTTGTAATTTGCAGGGGTCGATTTTGTATCCAGATTGTGTCACTTTTTGCTATTCTTCCTCCCTTTCTGAATACCATTTGTACAGTTTTCGACTGGTTTATGAGCAGACCGTTTTCGTCAGCCCAAGCTGAAAGGTTGTTCATGGAGACCTGTAGCTCTCTTATGTTGGCAGACCCGAGCACCATGTCGTCTGCGTACATGTACATCACTGTTGAGGGAGCCTGTCCGCTGTCATGAAGTTGATCAGTTCTACTTAAGATACGTTACCAGTTAGACGTGTACAAGTGGTCCTTTTTTTTCGTGAATTATTTTGTAGTATAGAAGTGCCTAGATTCAGTGTCAGTGTCAGTGTTTCAGTGTCATTATTAAGCTTTGTATTCGCGTTTTCATATCATATATTAGTTGTTTGATAACCAAGAGCCCCTTCGGGGGTCTCTTAAAACTTACACATGGACATCAATCCGGAAGTCATGGAGAAAGATCCGCCCAGTACATCTTTTTCAAATCAACAACAATTGCTGACCAGTACTAACCCCCAGTCAACACTCAGAACTAACGAAAACCAGGATAGGTCTGATATAATGAAACCACAGATATCTTATCGATATATATTCTCAGATTCTGGACCCTTTTTTGTCACTATTAGAAGCAAGACCGCTAATATTAATAAATTACATCCGATGAAGTTCGGTAAATGGCTATACACCAATAATTATGACGTTTTGCAAATTTTCAAGTCAGGATTTAATCAACTTGAAATACACTTCACTACAGCCGATCAGGCTAACAAATTCCTTGATTCTGATTTCGACGAGCTGTTTCAAACGAAATCATTCATACCCAATTACAATATCATGGTGCATGGGGTCATTGGTGGAGTTGACCCTGACATTTCAATTACGGACATTATAAAATATATTTCGGTATCTGAAGGATTTACGGTTACAAATGCCTACCGCCTGAATTATAAATCCACGAACGAGAATGGAGAAACGTGTTATAAACCTTCCTCTAAAGTTAAACTCACATTCCGATCACAGAAACTCCCACAATACGTGGTCTTATATTATCAGAGACGTGAAGTGCAAGTATATAAGGAGCATATTATACAATATATTAATTGTGGGCTATTAAATCACAAGTCCAAATTTTGTCGCAACGTTCTTCGTTGCATGAAGTGCGGAGGCTCTCATAACACAGATGAATGTCAAGCAGAGAAACCTTGTTGTGTAAACTGCAAGCAGGCCCATTGTAGTACAGAGCTGGATAAATGCCCGAAGTATAACCTAGAAAAAAATATTGCCGATACCATACAAAGCCTCCCAGTATCTAAATATCAGGCGAAACAAATTCTTAAAGGGCAAACTACTCATGCCACTATTCTTAGAAAGAACAGTAACACCCAGGTTAGCACAGCAGTTAGTTTCCCGCCCCTACAGACACCAGCACCAACCTCACCAAATAGTAAACCATCATCTCACAACCCGTGTAATGCTAACAGAATCCCGAACCCCCATACATCAGACAAAAGAGGGAAACGAAAACTGACTCATAATACTACAGGCTACAATGTTGCTGAATACAAAAGGGCACTCAAAGACAACTTTGAACATCCTAGTTCTAAAAATCTAACATATGTGACTAATCCCACATTACCTAAGTCTTCTCAAAGTACTTCTAGAACAACTTCATACCACAGCGACGAGATAGAATACAATTCACAGGAATCGCCAAATAACTCAATTGAGGGTCAAACTCAAATACAAATACCTACTAAGCTAAATAAAACTCCCTTCATTGCTGTTATTAATAATATTATTCAGGAAGCACCTGACTATATCAGACCCCTTTTGGAAGAGTTGAAAACTACTTTTGCATGGATCGACTCCAAATCCCATACTGGAACGCCAGAAGTCTAAAGAACAAGATTCATGACATATCATACTTGGTATCCAAACAATTTTATCATATAATCATTATTACAGAGGCTTGGTTTCAAAAATATCGACAACAGAACATCAAATTCTACCATTTAATCTCCGCCAACCGGGAAGATACGGGAGGTGGAGTAGCAATGTACATACACAAATCTGTTTATCTTAATCAGAAATATGAAATGTTTAATATTAATAATAAAATAGAAATCATCTCTATAACTATCAACAATATAAGTATCATGGGGGTATATTGTAAACCTAGAGAAACAATTTCATTACAGCAATGGAATCACATTTTAGCAAACTCTGCATCGCTTTCCATACTAATATGTGGGGATTTTAATATATCCAACTTTCACATATACCAAAGATGGCAGAACATTCATCATCCTATAATAGAATGCGCTCTACTACATGATTGGCAATTAGCATCTGAACATATTTTAACTAGAAAAGGCAGATGGTTACAGGATGACTCGCAACCGGACTTAATTTGGTCATCCGAGGACTTATTACAGCATATTAATATTAATAAAAATTTGGATACCATGAATAGCGACCACTATCCTCTCGACATTGAATTACACTTAAATCAACCCAATTCCTTCAATCAACCCAAGCTAGCACAGCCCAGACATATCAATAGCAACAGAGCGGACGAGATATTAAACAAACTTCAGAGCCGTCATGATAGAATTAAGGATTTTGAAGACATACATACCTTTTTTTATAGAAGAATGTCAGAAATGCCCTAGCTCTAAACAAGCCACCAAAAACAAAACGACCTCAAAACTCCCTTGGTGGAATGAAGCCTGTAATAGAGGAATCGCCAAACGAAGATTGGCCTACAGGAAATACAGATTAAATCCCAATTTTTCTAATTACTTAGGAGCCAGGAAACAAGAAGCCTTCACCAAGAAGGTGCTCTGTTACTACAAACGTCTTGGCTGGAAAAAGTACACTTCAATCATTACATCACAAACTCCAACTACGACCATATGGAAGAAATTGAACTGGTATAAGACAGGCGAGCAAACAAATTTCACCCCGATTTTAATTGATCATGAATTACAAGATACATCCTTATAAGATCTTTCCCCGGATACGGTTACAGCTCCTCCACTTATTATAGGCATTCCTAGTACTATTAATGATCATCAGCTCCTAAAATCTGTTACCTCTCAAGATATCTCGCACGTCCTAGCTTCTCGAAGAAACACTGCACCTGCCCCGGACAATATCCCATATTTGCTACTCAAGAAGCTACCAAACAAGTATTTACTGCTCCTCGCAAATAGTTTCAATGAGATTCTTACAACTGGTGAAGTCCCGGATAAATGGAAGTCATTCTATATCCAACCTATAATTAAACCCCTCAAGAAAGGAACTGCAATTTCTGATTATAGACCTATAGTTTTATCCAACACAATTCGCAAAGTATTTGAAAAAATCCTCACCAACAGAATTACTTTTCATTTAGAAAGATTTCATTTATGGCCCTGCAATCAATATGGCTTCCTAAAGGGATCTAGTACGTCATATAATATATATCAACTAATAGCCGATGCATACCTAGCACTTTTATCCAACAAGATGATGTTCACTCTATTCCTGGACATATCAAAGGCAAATGACTCGGTTCAATTGAACTTACTTCTGGAGCAACTGCCTGCATATGATATCCCACCACCTCTTATCAGATGTATTTATAACCTTATGAGTAACAGATTGGTCTCATTGGCATCTAAATATAATAATCACCATCAACGTTATTCATCACTGGAAAGTCTACAAGGGTCTTCAATTAGTCCCTTACTTTATACTTTATATGTTGGAACATTGAATTTACCAAACAACACTTCCATACGGGTCCTTCAATACGCGGATGATATTGTTTTATATATGTCATATCATTACAGGCATATATAAGAAGGAATGCGACTATTCGAAGACCAGTGCAATCAGATTATTACATACCTCCGTACTAAAGAACTCAAGATTAATACTGCAAAAACACAATTTCTAATATTCAAGAAAGGTTGCACACACTACAAACGTAATATACGCATACAAAATGCCTGTATTACATCTCAAAAGACAGCCAGGTTTCTAGGGGTAATTCTGGACTACCGCCTATCGGGCCGCCAACATCTGGAGCATGTCATACAGAAAATAAAAAATATTCAAAGATTATTCCAATGTATTTCAAATAAATCGTGGGGCATTGAACATAACATCCTTTTCAAGTTAATATACCCCTTAATAATGACTAGATTGGAATATGGATCTTTACTGCAAAATGATGGCTATACATATTTTACTACCTGGAGGAAACAACTTTTTTACCAACTCTACAAAAGTATATTCAACATCAATGGCTACCCGTCATGTGCACAGATGGAACAAACTTTTCCGTTCTTCGACAAAAAATACCGAGAATTCCGTTTGGCAACTAAATTCATTACTAGACTGTTTTCACACACATCTACTTCGCTTTTCCATAAACTCAAGCTTCTATCCGAAATATCACAGGCTCAACCGGCAAACGACATTACTCAAAATATACTGCTTTTAAAAATTTTTTCATCCTTCTTACTACAACCTAACATCTACAAAACCCCTATCTTTCCCTGTTACCTTATAGACCAGCAAGAAATAGAGGAATCAATAGTTGATACATCTTTTACACCACAAACAACTGCTTGTATCCCCCAGGAATGGGAGGAATATCTCAAAACTTTCTGTCCAAGTCCTGAAAACAAACACATATATTTCACCGATGGATCAAAGAAGCAGGAGCTTGCTGGAGCAGCCTATTATAATTCTAGTAACTATTACCTCAAGGGCATCCGACTGCACAATAACACTTCAATCTTCAACGCGGAGATCCTGGCTGTTTATACTGCTCTTAAGGATATTCAAAAACATAATTATTCGCAATCAATCATATGCATGGACAGCAAATCCACATTACAGGCTTTACTTAAACCTTATTCAGATACCAAACAAAATATATATATGTAATCCTACTAAAATCACTTATTAATAAAATGAAACAATCACAAATGAGTTTGCAGTTCCTTTGGATACCCGGTCACAAAGGCATCAGAGGCAATGAGAAAGTCGATCAACAAGCACAATTAGCCACATCATTCCCAAATGCCGCAACCAATTTTCTGATTACTCCACAAGATTTGGGACACCATTTTTATCTAATCCTATGGAAGGATGTCAGGAAGAGATCCATTATAAAAAGGAGGAGGATAAAATCCGAATCATTAAAAAATTTACAACAACCTATGCAAAATTGCCTAGAAAAGCAATTGTCATGCATTACCGTCTGGTTATGGGAACCTTTGCAACTCCACAATATCTTTTCAATATTAAAAGACGCGCCAACAACTTATGTGAATGTGGAGAGGTTGGGACCTTGAACCATATTTTTTTCGGATGCTCATTACTACAAGCCAATAGTAAAAAATTATTATCTGAAATACATGACATAATACCTACGGAAGGACCTTGGAGCATATATGATCTAATTAACCAACAATCCCACTCCGTAACTAAATGTTTATTTAGATTTATCACTAGAACTAGGATGAAATGGTAACTAATCAATACCACAGGATTGCATATACTACGTGACTCAAAGAAATTAATACTAAAGTCTTCTTGACACAGAAGCTCAACTAGGTTGGCAACAGTGTCGGTAAACCGGATATGATGTGATGATGATGATGACGTTGAAAAGCAGCGGGCTTAGAGGGTCTCCCTGTGGTACCTCTCTAGTTTGGCAGACTTCCTTGGACTTCTGGACTGTATCATCTATTTGAATGAAGTTTTGCGCTAATATATTGTGGGCCAGGTTGAGGACGTGTTTGTCCAGGCCTTGCATGTTGTTCAGCTTGTCCATTAGCCGCTGCCTGTTTACACTGTCGAATGCTTTGCAGTAGTCTACGAAGACCGCGTAGAACTTCTAGAGTGCAGTAATGAACGGCTGATATGAACACATACATTTCTAACCAATTTGTTGAACACTAGGCATTAAAATTTCTGTACATTATTATTTTTATTAGTCTATTATAATTAGTGGTGGTGGTATTCTTCAATGTAAATATCGTTAGAAACACTTGGAAAGGACTGTAAACTGTAAAAATAGCTTTAAATTCAATACGAAGCCTCTACTTTTATGAGTGTCGGTGTTCTTTAATGTAATATTGTTATAAAGGCGTTGAAAAATTGTAAACTATAAAAATATGTATGATTAAAAATCTGCACGGCCTTTTTCTTTTCCAATATCGACAACAGTGCTCTTATTAATTTTAACACAAGCGGCACTTCTCATTACGACTTGCGCCAAAGGTAAAAGAGGTCCGCCATTATCTTTTTCCCTCTGAAAATAGTCTCTTACATAACACACCATCTCTCACGCTTGACTCTTTAACGGGGCACCACTTTGTACTCGTACAATATTCTTTGTTCTCCGTTTGCCTTTCCTTCCTTCCGACATTGCACAAGTCACCTGTTTAGAAACTCTCGCAGAAATTAGAAAACACACATAGCCACACACTCCACCAATGACAACGAAGACAATACGTGTAATATAATTTAAACACAATAATTATCGATACACTAAAGCAATAATACAAGTAAATAATATTTTTAATTCACACAAAGCACGCGCTAACCAGCCAACTCAAAGTCATTCCGGGCACTGTATTCACCACTAGGCCGTGGTATTCACGTGCAATTTGTAATCATAGATTCGGCAACACCGTTCCGTTACTATGGTTACGCGTCTTTCGTGATTGGTTGATTTGAATGGTTGCCATGGTAACATGCTAAAGGCGCCATTTGTCAGGTCGGAAGTTGTTTTGGACAGACCATAAACACATGTATTTTGTAAACGAGAGGAGACGTTTGTTGCCAAATGCAATACAAATTATATTCGATTTTCCATCTCATTTAAAAAAGAAAAGAGACTTCTAGGCCTCCACCGAAGAAGCTTTCTCTTCTGTGGCAGAGGAAAACTCAGCAGAACACCAGCAGCCTCCAGAATTCAGGTCTGTATAACATACTTGCATGAATACGACTTCAAGTAGCTTGTATCAGTCCGACGAAAGTGAAGCTTACGTGTCTTCCACTGAAAGTGTGTTCGATCTCGTCTGCATTTTCATAATGCCGTCATTACTAATTTGCAAAAAAAATAAATAAAGAAATAAAAATAAATAATAATAATAATAATAATAATAATAATAATAATAATAATAATAATAATGTGTTTTTATACATTTGAATATGCTCGTTGCTTATGTTTCACTCTATCGACGATTCATTGCAGCCGAATAAAAGAAAACATGTCAACTCCAGTTAACTAAGATGTATGGAATAAAATGTTGCTGCATGGGTTTACTGGCGACTATTATAAATAAAGAAGTGTTAGTAAAAATGGAATATACGAGTTATTGCAATATAAAATAAGATTCACAAATACAACTATCCTCGACTACCCTTTCCGTCTCATCCTATAGGAACCAAGCCCACTTCTGTATTTGTTTCACATCTTAAAGCTTCAATGTCAATGTAAGATGTATGGAATAAAATGTTGCGTGGGTTTCCTTCCCACTACTGGTAAAATTTTGATATAGCCTATGAGTTACTGCAATATAAAATAAGATTCACAAGATGCAACAAGTTATATACAGCCCTTTCAACATCATCCTGTAGGAACCACGCCCACTTGTATCCACATCTTTAAGCTTTGATGTTAACGTAAGATGTATGGAATAAACTGTTGCTGCATGGGTTTCCTAACAGCTGTTAAAATGAAGAAGTGTTAGTAAAATGTAATATATGGGTTAATGCGATATTAAATAAGATTCATAATTGCAACATGTTCTATACAGTCACTTTCCTATTGTCCTATAGGAACCACGCTCACTTGTTGACCAGTTAAAACATGGCGGACATAGGTTCAAATATAGCGGAGCGATCGCCACTCTATATTCTTATTTCTAACTAGTTGGTCCGTACAGATATCACTCGAAAAATATGGCAGTATAACAAAGCACATATTATCGGTATGCAAGGTTATCATATAGATCAATATAAGAAATTCTTAGACGAGGGCAAAAACATGGGTCAAGTTTGGAAAAATTTTAAACGAATATTAACTGAGTCCAACATCAAATACCTGCCAAACCAAATAGTAAAAAGTAATTCAGACCCGGAATATTACTTACTTACAAATGGCTTTTCAGGAACCCGAAGGTTCATTGCCGCCCTCACATAAGCCCGCCATCGGTCCCTATCCTGAGCAAGATTAATCCAGTCTCTATCATCACACCCAACCTCCCTCAAATCCATTTTAATATTATCCTCCCATCTACGTCTCGGCCTCCCCAAAGGTCTTTTTCCCTCCGGTCTCCCAACTAACACTCTATATGCATTTCTGGATTCGCCCATACGTGCTACATGCCCTGCCCATCTCAAACGTCTGGATTTAATGTTCCTAATTATGTTAGGTGAAGAATACAATGCGTGCAGTTCTGTGTTGTTGTAACTTTCTCCATTCTCCTGTAACTTCATCCCGCTTAGCCCCAAATATTTTCCTAAGAACCTTATTCTCAAACACCTTTAACCTATGTTCCTCTCTCAGAGTGAGAGTCCAAGTTTCACAACCATACAGAAGAACATGTAATATAACTATTTTATAAATTCTAACTTTCAGATTTTTGGACAGCAAACTGGATGATAAGAGCTTCTCAACCGAATAATAACACGCATTTCCCATATTTATTCTGCGTTTAATTTCCTCCCGAGTGTCATTTATATTAATTACTGTTGCTCCAAGATATTTGAATTTTTCCACATCTTCGAAGGATAAATCTCCAAATTTTATATTTCCATTTCGTACAATATTCTGATCACGAGACATAATCATATACTTTGTCTTTTCGGGATTTACTTCCAAACAGATCGCTTTACTTGCTTCAAGTAAAATTTCAGTGTTTTCCCTAATCGTTTGTGTATTTTCTCGTAACATATTCACGTCATCTGCATAGACAAGAAGCTGATGTAACCCGTTCAATTCCAAACCCTGCCTGTTATTCTGAACTTTCCTAATGGCATATTCTAGAGCGAAGTTAAAAAGTAAAGGTGATAGTGCATCTCCCTGCTTTAGCCCGCAGTGAATTGGAAAAGCATCAGATAGAAACTGACCTATACGGACTCTGCTGTATGTTTCACTGAGACACATTTTAATTAATCGAACTAGTTTCTTGGAAATACCAAATTCAATAAGAATATCATATAATACTTCCCTCTTAACCGAGTCAAATGCGTTTTGAAATCTATGAATAACTGATGTACTGTACCCTTATACTCCTATTTTTTCTCCATTATCTGTCGAATACAATAAATCCGATCAATAGTCGATCTATTACGCCGAAAACCGCACTGATGATCCCCAATAATTTCATCTACGTACGGAGCTAATCTTCTGAAAAGAATATTGGACAAAATTTTGTACGACGTCAACAAAAGTGATATTCCTCGAAAGTTACCACAGTTGGTTTTGTCCCCCTTTTTAAAAATAGGTACAATTATGGACTCCTTCCATTGTTCTGGTATGATTTCCTTTTCCCAAATAGCAAGTACAAGTTTATAAATTTCGCTATATAATGCACTTCCACCCTCATGTATTAATTCTGCTGGAATTTGATCGATACCTGGAGACTTGTACTTTTTCAGATTTTCTATCGCAATTTCGACTTCTGAAAGCGTGGGTTCGGGTATAAATGGCTCAGCAGTTTGTATTTCAATTTCGTCCCGATCATTTGACCAGGAATATTATATAAGATAATTCAGACAACTTAGAAAAAGGCTAGGCGAGCGTGCAACAAAAGATATGTGAGTTTCGAAAATTACCAAAAATTGAAGGTCCTTACCAAACAATTAGAAAGGGAAAGAAAAGGGCAGACGAGAACTACTTTCAAAATTTGTTGAAAGAAGGCAAAAATAACGGAGGTAGGTTTTATAATTACATGCGCAGAAGAAGGGAAAGCCAGGAATCAATACCAGTTTTGAGAGACAATAATGACCAAATATTTAAAGGAAACAAACAAAAAAAAAACTGATTTATTGAACACAAAATTTATTTATATTTTCAATAAAAAAGAGAGAGAGATTATAATAGAAGATGGTGAATGAGCAGAGATCTTCGAAATAAGGGCTGAAGTTATTCGGAACACAATAAAAAGACTACAAAACCGAAAATCGAGCGGTCGAGACGATATTTCCACGGAAGTTATAAAATTAGGATGTGAAGCCATACTTAAAGCGAATTTTTAAGATATCAATAAATTATTGTAGTATCCCAGACGACTGGAAATCACCTATCATAATTCCCATGTATAGGGTGCGGCAGTGGAATATGTCGATATTTATAGTCCTGTTGTGGGACAGTCAGGACGAATTAAAATAGAACACATGTACAGGAAGTAATCTAGTACAATGCAATTTATTGATGTCTGATTACTTTTAAAAAACTACATTTCGTAAGTAGTCTCCATGGCAACGAATACATTCCTGCAATCTGCTATGAAAGTTCTGCATAACTCGCCCCAACAAAACAGGTTCGATGGCACTAATTTAGTTCCTTATGATTTGTTTCAGCTGGATGATGAAGCGAGGCTTGTTGCGATACACCCTACTTTTGAGGTAACCCCATAGGAAGTAATCAGCTGCAGTCAGGTCAGGAGATCTTGGCGGCCAGGCAATGTCTACAAATCGTGAAATTATTCGTCCTGGAAACATGTTTCGCAGTCAGTTCATTGAACCATGAACAGTGTGCGCTGATTACTTCCTGTGGGGTTATCTCCCCTTCTTCACAACAAGCCTCGCACATAATCCAGGTGAAACAAAACATAAGGAACGAAATTAGTGTCATCGAACCTGTTTTGCTGGGGCGGAGTTATGCAGAACTTTCATAGCAGATTACAGGAATCTATTCGTTGCCGTGGAGGCTACTTACGAAATGTAATTTTTAAAAAGTAATCAGACATTAATAAATTGAATTGTACTAGATTACTTCCAGTATATATGTTATATTTTAATTCGACCTCAGTGTCCCACAACAGAGCTATAAAAACTGCCATATTCCACTGCCGCACCCTATATAAAGCAAGAGACAAAAGCGATGCAAACAATTACAGACCTGTCAGTCTCACATCAGTTATCTGCAAAATAATGGAACATCTAATAACACAATATATTCGCAACATTTTAGAAAATAACGAACAGCTGAACAAAAATCAATACGGCTTCTGACCAGGATACTCTTGCGAAAGTCAAATTACATCCTTAATACAATATTTATTCGAGGAAGTTGATAGAGGGGGGAAAGAATAGATGGAGTTGTGATCGATTTCGCTAAAGCTGTTGACTTAGTGCCTGAAGAAAACTCTTACAGAAACTAAGCAGGCTTCCAATAGATAATCGAGTAGTAAGATTCTTAGGGCCGATTGTATAAACCATTTAATCTTAGATCAGAGGTTAAATTGATCCTCGTTCTAGCTGAACTTGGAATTTTATGTTGTATAAAGTCTAATCTGAGATTAATTTGTCTTAAACTAAAGTCAACTTTGACTGAAGAAATTTCTCCGATTAAGTTATATGATCCAAGTTCAGTTATTTCCTTTCTGTTTGAAGTATACGAGTGGCAGATTGTGCAAAAAGAATAACCATTATTATTAATATATATGGTAGATATATATATTTTTTTTCTTCAATTTCTTGCCTTAATATACAAACATTCTTATATTTTATAAGGTTTTATCGTGTTCAGCAGTATCAAATAACATAACCTATAATTATATTATGTTTATAACAACCATTAATTATTCATGGATATGATAGGTACATCCATAAATTTTCAATTAGCTGTATTACTAAACGAAAATTGTCGTTTTACAAATCTTTATTATGTTTAGCAGTATCAAACACCATAACATGATAACAATTTGGAGAACAGTCAACCTTCTTCCTATTGTCCGCCATTATTTACAACGCACAACATAAACCAGTGTCTCCAACAGAGTGTGCGGAAAGTTGCCAAAAAGTAGTTGGAAAGTCGCTAGATTTCTTATTATCAACAAAGAAAGATTAAATTTTCTCACTATGAGGTGCTAAAAAGGTCGCTAAATCCCTATTTAAGCAATATAAAAGTTAAAAGAAATTGTCGTCGAAAAAGAGTTAAAGTCGCTAAATTGGCTACACTGAACAAACCTGTAAAATATGGCCCCGCATCACATACTTCAACTGTTTATGCGATGTTGCCAAGTCCTTTTCACGTGAACTTAGATTGCATTTGAACCTAGGTAATTTGATCGCAGAAACGTTTTATACAATAGAAGAAGTGTCTGAACTCGGTTCACTTTCCGATCTTCGATCAAAATTGACCTTTAGTCAGGGAGTTCTATACAATTGGGCCTTAGAAAGCAGGACCCAAAAGACAGACTAGGAAATGAAATATCGGGACTAGGAAATGTAACTTCAGGCGTTCCTCAAGGGACGGTTTTTGCACCTCTATAGACTGTATAATATATAGAAAAAATTAGTGATGAATCCGATATCGCCGCATTACAAAACGATCTTAATCTGATATCTGGACGACAGAAAGTGAAATGAAAATCAATGTTAGTAAAAGTAAGTGAATATTGTTCTGTAGAACGCATAAAGAAATTTGTCTCAAATATCAGCTGAATGGTACACCGGTGCCATAAGTGAACACTTGTAAATACCTACGTAGGTATATATTTAAGTAACAATCTGGGTTGGGAGGTACAAGTTACTAATATTACAAGGAAAGCATGGAAAGCACTACATTTCTCTATGCGTATCCTGAAGAAATCGAACCGAAGGTCAAAAGAATTAGCGTACAAAACCCTTGTTCGCCCAATTATGGAATATGGAGCAGTAGGTTGGGATTTGTACAAAGACAACCAAATGGATTCAATAGGAAAGGTCCAACGCAGGGCAGCAAAATATGTGAATGTGGGAAAGGGAATTGTCGAAGAGACAGTAAGAAACTTAGGGTGGGAATTTCTAGGCTGACCGCATTGTTTAAGGCACAAATGCGACACAAAGCATGGACCGATATCAATGCTAGATTAGTGACGGCATCATACTTAGGCAGGGCTGATAATGTTAGGAAGTTTAAATGCAGAAAACATAGAACGGACGTGACAAAATTTTCCTTTGGTAACCGCACAATAGTAGACACAAAGAGCTTACCTGCGCCAATCTTTCAGTGTAGTCCTCTCAAAATCAATACATTTAAGGAAAGGTTGAGAAGATTAGACAAAAAATTTAATTGTAAGTGTACTATAATTATCTAAGTTGTGTCATGTAATTAAGTTGATATGTAATTAATTAAGGTGGTTTGTAATTACTTAATTTGGTAATAGTTTGGTTTAATAGAAGTATTTATACGTTAGGTTTACTTTTACTTATAGTAGGCATTAATATAGCATAGTTTTTATTTATAGTCCTAGGTTTATTGCATTTATTTACTTATAGATAGAATTAAATTTACGTTTATTTTATTTTTATTGCTGTAATGATTGTAATTTTATTTCTGTGATTATTGTCATGTTATTATTGTATATTATATAAACTACCACCGGGTGTATACACCATTGTAGTGTTAATACATACATACATACATACATACATACATACATACATACATACATACATACATACATACATTTCATTCATTCATTCATTCATTCCTTTAGTGTTCTACCCAAGGGCAGGTCTTTCACTGCAAACCCAGCTTTCTCCAATATTTCCAATTTCTGTCTTCTTTTTTTTCCCTCATATGATCCATATATATCTTAATGTCATCTAGCATCTGATATCTTCTTCTACTCCGAACTTCTCTCTCGTTC
Organism: Periplaneta americana; assembly: GCF_040183065.1. Taxonomy (NCBI): domain Eukaryota; kingdom Metazoa; phylum Arthropoda; class Insecta; order Blattodea; family Blattidae; genus Periplaneta; species Periplaneta americana. The sequence goes on along the minus strand of NC_091124.1, from coordinate 123,940,493 downwards.
ACCATTCCTTCCAGTACATCCTTCAGTAGGCAGTTTCTTCTCAGCCAGTGACCCAACCATTTTATTTTCCTCTTCCTTATCACTTTCAGCATCATTCTTTCTTCACTCACTCTTTCTAACTTATTTTACAATTCATTTTTTATTTTCAGATAAATCTATTCAAGATAATAAATTTATTCAAATGCTCAATCATATGATTTATGAATTTTCAAATTTATTATTTGCTAATACATCTTGAAAAAGATGTTCATGAACGTTTTCGCCTCTACGGACTCATCAGATGTTCAAGGACTTGATGAACAGTCACTATAGAAGAGCCTACAAATATATTGCATATAACACTTGCATTTACCTACATCAGTAATAGTTTGCATAACACTATGTGATCTGTCTTAAATAGACATAAAATATATATTTTATATTTTATATCTCATCAATTTTAACACTTATATTTATACAATAAGTGACATGTAACAAAAATATAACATGAGTTTTATGTATTAATATTCACATTTTATAAACTTTCATTTCATTTTTCGGCATAACGAATTAGACAAGTTATTTAAATTTAACCCTTTTCCATTATAAGTTTTTCATTAGATAAAACTCATGATTTATCATTCAACCACTGTTATGCATATTATTGTGTAGGCCTACAACTTAATAGACTTATGTTTAGATTTCGTCAAACTTTTGAACACCTGATGATGCCGTACAGGCGAAAACGTTCATGAATATCTTTTTCAAGATGTATTAGTAAATAATAAATTTGAAAATTGATAAATCATATGATTGAGCATTTGAATATATTTATTATCTTTCAAACATAGCTTTATTTCGTATTCTGTCTACTTCACACGGTCAATTGTTCTCCAGATCCACATTCCAAATGTTTCTGTTCGCTTTACTTCACTTCGTCGTCCATGTTTCTGCCCCCATACAATGCTACACTCCATACAAAGGTCTTCACTAGTCTCTTCCTTAGTTCTTTTTCCAGAGTCCGCAGAAGATGCTCCTTTTTCTATTAAAAGCTTCCTTGGCCATTGCTATCCTCCTTTTGACTTCCTGGCAGCAGCTCATGTTACTAAATATAATACACCCCAAGTATTTGAAGCCGTCCACTTGTTCTACTGCATCATTTAGATTTCGCAAGTTTATCTTCTGTATTTTTCATCCTTTGACCATGATGTTTGTGCTATTTGCATTTATCTCCATCCCATAGTGCTCGCAGCTGTCATCTAGCGCCAGTAGCATTCCTTTGGTATAATTTCCTCTTCTGCTAACAACAACGCCATATCGTCAGCAAATCTCATGTACTTTTTTCTTGTTCCTTCTACTATCACTCCTCCCATGTTCTGAAAACAGTTCTTTACTAAATCCTCCAAGTAGATGTTGAACGATGTAGGTGATAAAAGGCATCCTTGAAGTACTCCTCTTCTAATTTCACTTCCTTCTGACATTTCTTCTCCTATTCTGACTTTGACTCGTTTTTTCATGTAAAGATTACTGAACAGTCTATTATTATTCTTATTATCCTTATTCTTATTCTTCTTCTTCTTCTTATTATTATTATTATTATTATTATTATTATTATTATTATTTCCAGATGGATTGACACATAACCAGTTAGATCAAATCTTGGTAGATAAAATAAGACATACTAGTATAGTAGACATTCGAATCTTCAGGGGGCAGACTGTAATTCTGACCATTATTTGGTAATTGGAGAACTAAGAGAAAGACTATCAGTAACCAAGCGAATAGAGCAACAAATTAATATTAGAAGATTCAATATTCCGAAATTAAAGGATGAGGAAACTAAGCAACATTATCAGGTCGAAATTTCAAATAGGTTTGCCGCTTTAGCAAGTTCCGACGAAGATGAGGAAGAGTTAGATGTTAATAGCATATGGAAAAATATCCGAGATAATATCAAAATTGCATCTGAACATAGCATAGGTTATTACGAAACTAAGAAAAAGAAACAGTGGTTTGATGAAGATTGTTGCATGGTAGTAGAAAGAAGGAAACAGGCAAAATTGAAATACTCACAGGATCCAGTTGAGGCGAATAGAGATAATTCGACCATCCCAAATACTAACATTGTAACTCAATTTTTTTTTTATGGTTTTGAGTTATCCTAGTTAATATGGTCTTAAATTGTTTCTTTTTCTTCCAGTACTATCATTGTAGCTTTAAACCTTTCCAATCGTATGTAGAATCTTATCGTTACTATCTGTATACACTGATTTACACAGCAATTTTGAAACTTCATTTGCTTCTTCTGAAAAACGGAAGAAAGTGTGTTACAATGTTAATATTTGTGAGGGTCGAATTATTTCACTAAAAGCCGGGAAACAAATCTTACACTTAGGAATAAAAAGAGAGATTACTTAAGGAAAAACTGAATGAGATAGAAAGAAATAGTAAAAATAAAAACATTAGAGATTTATATAAAGGCATGAAGGAATTTAAGAATGGATATCAGGCAAGGGTAAATGTGATCGAGGATGAGAATGGTGACTTGTTTGCAGAATCTCATTCAGTCCTGAACAGATGGGAAAACTATTTTGGGCAACTACTAAATATACATAGGCCAAATAGAAATGATCGGGACGAAATTAAAATACTGAGCCATTTGTACCCGAACCCACACTTTCTGAAGTCGAAATTGCGATAGAAAATCTGAAAAATTATGTCTCCAGGTATCAATCAAAATCCAGCAGAATTATTACAAGAGCGTGGAAGCGCATCATCTAACGACATTTATAAACTTGTACTTGCAATTTGGGAAAAGAAAATTGTACCAGAACAATGGAAGGAGTCCATAATGGTACCTATCTTTAAGAAGGTGGACAAGACTAACTGTAGTAACTTTCGAGGAAAATCACTTTTGTCGACGTCGTACAAAATTTTGTTCAATATTCTTTTGAGAAGATTAACTTCATATGTAGATGTAGATGAAATTATTGGGGATCATCAGTGTGGTTTTAGACGTAATAGATCAACTATTTATCAGATATTTTGTATTCGACAGATAATGGAGAAAAAATGAGAGTATAAGAGTACAGTGTATCAGTTATTCATAGATTTCAAAAAGGCATATGACTCGGTTAAGAGAGAGGTTTTATACGCTATTCTTATTGAATTTGGTATTCCCAAGAAACTAGTTCGACTAATTAAAACGTATCTCAGTGAAACGTACAGCATAGTCCGTATAGGTCAGTTTCTGTCACATGCGTTTCCAATTCACTGTGGGCTAAAGCAAGGAGATGCACTATCACATTTACTTTTTAACTTTGCCCTAGAATATGCCATTAGGAAAGTCCAGGATAACAGAAAGGGTTTGGATTTGAACAAGTTACATCAGCTGCTTGTCTATGCGGATGACGTGAATATGTTAGGAGAAAATCCACAAACGATTAGGAAAAATACGGGAATTTTACTTGAAGCAAGTAAAGACATAGGTTTGGAAGTAAATCCGGAAAAGACAAAGCATATGATTATGTCTTGTGACCAGAATATTGTACGAAATGGAAATATAAAAATTGGAAATTTATCCTTTGAAGAGGTGGAAAAATTCAAATACCTAGGAGCAACAGTAACAAATATAAATTATATTCGGGAGAAAATTAAACGCAGAATAAATATGGGAAATGCGTGTTATTATTCGGTTGAGAAGTTTTTTTATCATCCAGCCTGTTGTCAAAAAATCTGAAAGTTAGAATTTGTGAAACAGTTATATTACCGGTTGTTCTTTATGGTTGTGAAACGTGGACTCTCACTTTGAGAGAGTAACATAGGTTAAGAGTGTTTGAGAATAAGTTGCTTAGGAAATATTTAGGGCTAAGAGGGATGAAGTTACAGGAGAATGGAGAAAGTTACACAACACAGAAATGCACGCATTGTATTCTTCACGTGACATAATTAGGAATATTAAATCCTGATGTTTGAGATGGGCAGAGCATGTAGCACGTATGGGCGAATCCATAAATGCATATAGAGTGTTAGTTGGGACGCCGGAGGAAAAAAGGTCTTTGGGCAGGCCGAGACGTAGATGGGGAGATGATATTAAAATGGATTTGAGGAAAGTGGGATATGATGATAGAGACTGGATTAATCTCTTTCAGGATATGGACAGATTGCGGGCTTATGTGAGGGCGGCAATGAACCTCCGGGTTTCTTAAAAGCCAGTAAGTAAGTAATTAAGTAAGTAAGTAGGTAAGTAAGTAAGTAAATAAGTACGTATTATTATTATTATTATTATTATTATTATTATTATTATTATTATTATTATTATTAACGTATTATGGCGACCGGGTATCTCAGTAGGAAGGGCAACTGGTTACGGACTGTAACGTCCGGGGTTCGATTCTGGTTAATGACGGAATTTTCTGGTTGTCAAAACTTCCGAAATGGCCCCCAGGCAGCAGTGTATTTTAGACCTGGCGGCGTCGAAGTACTATTTTTGAAGGCCGATGGCGACAGAGCACGTTTTGATTTTCATATTATTGTGAAATTGTTCACTCAAAAAGTAATACTTCATTCATATTTAAACAATTTCATAGTGGCCTACTCCGCAGATCTATCTAGATTCGAACCCATGTACGTATATTTTCGAGCGACATTCCATAAGCATTCCTGTGGAGATCGTGATGACGATGATGATGATGATGATGATGATGATGATGATGATGATGAAGACGGCAACGACAAAACAACTACTGTCAGTACTACCGAAATCCAAGAGCCAAAGTACTTTTCCGTTTAGAAATACACCACTGCCCATGCCCCGAGATTCACTCAGCCTCCTATCAAATTGAGTAGGCTACCGAGGTTTTTTTTTTTTACCTTGGGGATTAATTGAAGTGAATTTTTATGGCAGGCAGAGTAACTATCTCATGCCCCCATGTTTTAAATTGCTTCCAGTGCACTTCATTAGAACCAGGTACCCAGCTTCGAAGCCGTTAGCCCTGTGAACTTACAATATAATTATTTTCCCCTATTATCATAATACAGGTTTGTTATCTAAGAAATTAGCAAGTTCTTTGTGATAGTAGAAGAGAAAGAGTGGGGGAAGGGAAGTGGTCCGTGGCCCGTTTCTTTTAGGGCTCATCCCGACACTTGTCTTATTGCTCAAGGGAAAACACGGAAAAACCTTGAGCAGGATGAGGTGTCGTGCTGACGACAAGCCAATTGGCTACAATGGGGTCATGAATATGTTGTGGTGGGAGGTTGTCATTTAATCATCCTTTGAAGTACTCAAACATTAAAATACATATTAATTAGTTACAAAGAATACAAAGCATCTATGCAGCCAATAACGTGATGCCCCTACCGAGTCTTTCTCGAGGAGTGAAAAGGTAGTCGGAGCGTGGTGCTGACTACACCACCTCATTCTAAGTGCCGGGGTCGAAGAAGCGTGGAGCTGTCTCCCAAACACCTTCAGGTCGTGTATAGTGGACACCTTTAACGTAATTTGTATTATTTACTGTAATAACAATTATTATTATTATTATTATTATTATTACTATTATTATTAAACATTGATGAATTATAGTAAAGTAACATTCCTAAATTTTCAGGGAAAGGGTATCAGGTAGGACTATGCAAATAAAAATGATAAACTGCAATTCACTTTAAATCATTGAACTGCCTGTCAATCTACAACACTGACTTAATAATTAGAAAAAACACTGACTTACTAAGGAGTTGTGTTAACATTTACTTATGAATTATAACATTCAAAGAACTCGTCATATGATATAACCTAATCTACATGTAGGCCTATATTAAAACAATGGCCTTTATTAACAATAGAATGTTCTTTTGTAGAAGATGTGCATTCAGTTCCTGGAAAACAATGTGCTGGACTTCAAGTACCAATACTTGTACAATAACTTCATCTTTTGATGGTTTTCTCCCATTCAGTGCTTATAATTAACGAAAAAAATTTAGACAGTGAACATATTCTAGCAACACTTGGTAAAGGTTTCATCAAACTTGCATCATTTTTTCTCCTCAAAAAGCCACTATCTTACATATCATTACAGTTAACAACATAGTAGAAGGGAAATGTGTAGAACACATCAGAACATATTAGAAAAATTACGCGTACAGTACCGCAATCACATTGGGACACGCCCATCACTACAGTACAGTACTAGCTTCCACTGCCTTGGCCGCCATCAGAAGGTTCAAAATACTCGTTGACTGCAGCGCTCTCCGGAAGTCTAGTATTATTTACAAGATCTTTGGTTTTGACTTGCGCAATGCAGTACTGCTGACACGCAACAACTAGACAAATGAGCAACGCGAAACAGTACTATTTCGGAACAGCAGGTTGCGATCCATTGTTCATTTTTGCAACAGTTCAAGACCTGAACAGTTCCAAAATAATTGTTGTGTTATTTTTAACCACCTCTAAGCGCGAGCTACTAGTTAGTGTACGTCAATTGAGGCAGTAACATCGGGTTGCGTGACAACATCTTTAAAGAAGAATATCGACACGGAGCGAGTTAATCACTGCGAGGCACCTTTGACCGCATCCAAAACCGACTGACTCACGGTTAAGGCCGTTACGCATTACAAAGCTGCATTGCACTGCAATGTATCCACTAGGATACATCACTCAAGAGTCAGCCTAGCTCCGTGGATACGCGCCTATATTTTGAAAATCACGCAGGTTATTTCGCTCATGTATCATTTCATCCATGGAGTGTAAGAATTCACTGAGTGTCAAAGATTCAATGCCCGTCTATCACTGCAATGTTATTGATTTTACGTCACTTTTGTTTTTTTTGCTGATGATTCGCAATCGCTTACACAAATCAATGCTGAACACCATAGAGTAACCCAATTACCAATAAATTGAGGTGTAATTAATCAGCATCAAGTATACCTAATAAGTTAAATAATTTTAATTTTACGAACTGTCATTTCCATAATTGTATATTTAATTAAATTTTCAACTTTTAAATGCCATTCTTTTATAATAAAAATGAATATTGCCATTACTGTGTTGCTTCTGTCATGGATATTTAGTTACAATTGTTAATGTTAGGTGATTCTGTTCGTATTTGCAAAGAAATATGTTCATTCTTTTTTTTTTTTGCGAGACAATGTAAGTAAATCAAGCATCTTATCTATTATGTGATATTTCCTTCATTCTAATTTTATTGAAGAGTACGCGGAAAAAAGTTGAATGTCACAATGCTGTTAAGAGTGATATTAGTAGCCTATCTATTTCAATAGATTACTACAAAACGTATGTTGTTCTTATCAAATCTGGTAAAAAGGGGAATTATCAGCACGGATAATCATTCGTTCCTTGATTTTTAATAGGAACAGCTATGCATTAATATGCTGAATTACATCATTATCTCACCCTTTACAGCAATGTGACGTTCATCTTTTTTTTTCCATGTACGCTTCATTTATTTATTTACTATTCTATTCGCGAAATTATCTTATTGAATATCAATCAAGGTTTTCGAGTCCTTTAGTGAAATTAGAATTTACAGATAAGATAAACACTTGCGATATTTCCCATGGGAATATATGTTGGTACTCGTGTTTCTTAGAGTTGGCAGATTTTCCTTCGTTCCGAGAGTTATTAAATTTACAGATTTACAGCGCGCAGAGCAGAGAGGTCTCGGGTTCGATTTCCGGTGCCGGAACGAATTTTTCTCAAATTAACAGATTATCTAAATTTTGTTAAAATTATACGTTAAGCCAGTATGATTATGATAAATTTAGGTCGCTATAGCAGTATTATGTGGAATCAGAGCTGTTGTACAGTAGAGCACTCAAAACAAATACAGCGTATGCCTTGCTCAGTCATACAAAATTGCCCCTAGAATCGGTAAATTACACTAATTCAATTGTTGTTGACTTCAGAGTAAGCTATCCTATTGCAGATTCGAAAAAGACCTTATGGTGTCGAAATATTAGGGTTCTTAATCAATCAATCAATCAAACTCCTGTATCTCCTCATGAGGAGCATAGGGCATTCCCAAAGTGCCTCCATCAGACCCTATTTGTGGCCAACTGCTTCACTTCGCTCCATGTTTTCCCCTCCCTAGCGATTTCCTCCCAAACTCTTCTCTTCCATGTATTTTTTGGCCTTCCTCTTGTTCTACTACTCTGGAGGTTCCAATCCAAAGCCATTCTTTCTACTGCTCCATCTTCTTTCCCGATTGTGTGCCCTATCCAATTCCACTTTCGTCTTTTGATTTCTATTGTGATTTCTTTCTGATTTGTTATCTTCCATAATTTTGAGTTTGTAGGGGTCTCACATAAAGAAAAGAAACACTGATACTCATTTCTGTTGGAAGCTGATTGAACGTCAGGTCGTAGTGCGGCTGGAGGGATTAGATAAACGGAAAAAAAATCCATGGAAATCGAACCCGCAAACTTTCGGCTAGTAGTGTAGCGTTTTAATCGCGACGAAAGTTGCCGCATGCCCCAGAAATCAGTTTGTCTAGAATTCCCCAAGCACATAGGCTACATTACGTTTGTATTGGGTTAGACGACATATCAGTCGTGTTGGGAAACGATAGGATGGCGAAATGAGCGTAAAAATGAGATGTGCAGTATTGAACCTGTACTGTCTGTAATTACACACACGACTAGAGATGTGCAGTCTTGAACCTGTACCGTCTGTATTTCTACACACACGACTAGAGATGTGCAGTCTTGAACCTGTACCGTCTGTACTTCTACACACACGATTAGAGATGTGCATTCTTGAACCTGTACCGTCTGTATTTCTACACACACGACTAGAGATGTGCAGTCTTGACCTGTACCGTCTGCACTTCTACACACACGACTAGAGATGTGCAGTCTTGAACCTGTACCGTCTGTATTTCTACACACACGACTAGAGATGTGCAGTCTTGAACCTGTACCGTCTGCACTTCTACACACACGACTAGAGATGTGCAGTCTTGAACCTGTACCGTCTGTATCTCTACACACACGACTAGAGATGTGCAGTCTTGAACCTGTACCGTCTGTATTTCTAGACACACGACTAGAGATGTGCAGTCTTGAACCTGTACCGTCTGTATTTCTACACACACGACTAGAGATGTGCAGTCTTGAACCTGTACCGTCTGTATTTCTACACACACGACTAGAGATGTGCAATCTTGAACCTGTACCGTCTGTATTTCTACACACACGACTAGAGATGTGCAGTCTTGAACCTGTACCGTCTGTATTTCTACACACACGACTAGAGATGTGCAGTCTTGAACCTGTACCGTCTGTATTTCTACACACACGACTAGAGATGTGCAATCTTGAACCTATACCGTCTGTATTTCTACACACACGACTAGAGATGTGCAGTCTTGAACCTGTACCGTCTGTATTTCTACACACACAACTAGAGATGTGCAATCTTGAACCTGTACCGTCTGTATTTCTACACACACGACCAGAGATGTGCAATCTTGAACCTGTACCGTCTGTATTTCTAGACACACGACTAGAGATGTGCAGTCTTGACCCTGTACCGTCTGTATTTCTACACACACGACTAGAGATGTGCAGTCTTGAAACTGTACCGTCTGTATTTCTACACACACAACTAGAGATGTGCAATCTTGAACCTGTACCGTCTATATTTCTACACACACGACTAGAGATGTGCAATCTTGAACCTGTACCGTCTGTATTTCTACACACACGACTAGAGATGTGCAGTCTTGAACCTGTACCGTCTGTATTTCTACACACACAACTAGAGATGTGCAGTCTTGAACCTGTACCATCTGTATTTCTACACGCACGACTAGAGATGTGCAGTCTTGAACGTGTACCGTCTGTATATCTACACACACGACTTGAGATGTGCAGTCTTGAACCTGTACAGTCTGTATTTCTACACACACGACTTGAGATGTGCAGTCTTGAACCTGTACCGTCTGCACTTCTACACACACGACTAGAGATGTGCAGTCTTGAACCTGTACCGTCTGCACTTCTACACACACGACTTGAGATGTGCAGTCTTGAACCTTTACCGTCTGTAATTCTACAAACACGACTAGAGATGTGCAATCTTGAACCTGTACCGTCTGCACTTCTACACACACGACTAGAGATGTGCAGTCTTGAACCTGTACCGTCTGCACTTCTACACACATGACTAGAGATGTGCAATCTTGAACCTGTACCATTTGTAATTCTACACACGCGACTAGAGAAGTGCAGTCTTGAACCTGTACCGTCTGTATTTCTACACACACGACTAGAGATGTGCAGTCTTCAACCTGTACCATCTTTACTTCTACACACAAGACTAGAGATGTGCAGTCTTGAATCTGTACCGTCTGTACTTCTACACACAAGACTAGAGATGTGCAGTCTTGAACCTGTACCGTCTGTACTTCTACACACACGACTAGAGATGTGTAGTCTTGAACCTGTACCGTCTGCATTTCTACACACACGACTAGAGATTTGCAGTCTTGAACCTGTAAGGTCTGTACTTCTACACACACGACTAGAGATGTGCAGTCTTGAACCTTTACCGTCTGTAATTCTACACACACGACTAGAGATGTGCAGTCTTGAACCTGTACCACCTGTACTTCTACACACACGACTAGAGATGTGTAGTCTTGAAACTGTACCGTCTGTTGCCTACTTCTATACACTCAAGTAGAGGACTTGTTATTTGAGACTGGCACCAACCACGCAGGAATGGAACAACAACATGATCTCTAACGGGGGACTATTTTCCGACCGTGTGCGTTAGATTGAAGTGTGAAATATTTGTACTTAAACTCGTACTGACATAATTTCTCCCAGGTCATGGTGAATTTGAGTTCAAGCTTACTATCTAGGTTCAAAATACATAGAGAAGACAAATGTAAGTTTCAAGAGGAATAGGAAACAGTGTGGCATATCGTGTGTGAATGTCCGCTATTGTGGCAATAGACAAACTTACTTTTAGTTAGTTTACTGTTTTCCTATGATAATTATAATAATGTGCAACACAAACTGTAAGTTCTTTTCTAAATAAGTTTCAGAGTATGCAATGAGACAAACCCTCCTATGTGTACACAAAGGAGAACTTTTACGGAATAACGGGCAGCATAGAATGAGGAGTTACATTGTCAATTATTGCTTTAGGGACACTAAAAAATATGAAGTCTATGAAGTGGTTACCCGCACTTCTGTCATCTAAAGGAGCCGAAATTATGGTCATCGAAATAAAAAAAAAATAAGGATTACATTTTAGATCCCACAATACGTTTTGAAAAGTCTCTAAATCAAATTTTACAAGATAATTAATACAAGAAGCAAAACTGTGAACCATGTTGTAATTATATGAAGAATAATTGAGTGGCTCAATACCAGAGTTGCCTAAATCACAATTACACTCAAGAAAGTTATTGAAGTCTAAACTCTGACCTCCATTTTTAAAACTATATGCTCTCAATTGGAAACTCTCCAGCGCCTGGTAGAAGAGTTGCCTAAACCACAAATTTTTTAGCCGCAGATTTCTGCCTAAAATGGCTATAAATTACAATTTATATGTGTGACAAAGTTGTTGTACTAGATACATATTAGATTAGAGTAATTTATAAATAATTTCCAATTGAGAGCATATAGTTTTAGAAATGGAGGTCTGAGTTTAGACTTCAATAACTTTTTTGAATGTAATTGTGGTTTAGGCAACTCTGGCATTGAGCCACTCAATTTTTCTTCATATAATTACAACATGGTTCACAGTTTTGCTTCTTGTCTTTATTAACTTGTAAAATTTGATTTAGAGACTTTTCAAAACGTATTGTGGGATCTAAAATGTAATCCTTATTTTTTTCTATTTCGATGATCATAATGTCGGCTCCTTTAGATGACAGAAGTGTGGGTCACCTCTTCATAGACTTCATATTTTTTAGTGTCCCTAAAGCAATAATTGGCAATGTAACTCCTCATTCTATGGTGCCCGTTATTCCGTAAAAGTTCTCCTTTGAGTACACAAAGGAGGGTTTCTGTCTCATTGCATACTCTGAAACTTATTAGGAAATAACTTACAGTTTGTGTTACACATCATTATAATTACCATAGGAAAACAGTAAACTAACTAAAAGTAAGTTTGTCTATTGCCACAATAGTGTACATTCACACACGATATGCCTCACTGTTTCCTATTCCTCTTCAAACTTACATTTGTCTTCTCTATATATATTTTGAACCTAGATAGTAAGATAGTACTCAAATTCACCGTGACCTGAGAGAAATTATGTCAGTACAAGTTTAAGTACAAATATTTCTATCAAACAGCGTGCAAGACACTGAAGTCTGACCCGGATGGAACCATGTAACGGCGCTCCAAAAGTGCCCCAGTCTCATGGCCGGTTTCACTAAGCTTCTTTAAATCAGCACAAACAACTTGTCAACAAATGGATCGTTTAATTTTAACGGGCTCTTTAAAAGTTGACGGTTTCACCAAGCCTCGTATTTTTTAAAATTAACAGGCGTTTACTAACGAGGGGATTTTGTACATGTATCTTGCATGTGTTGTTTTTCATACGACCATGGCTTCGAAATCACGAATTTCATTGGTTACATATGATCATGGCTGACTTTGTTTGGCATGAGGAAACAATCATAAGCAAACGGGTAAGAGGCAATAATTTTAAGAACATCTTCCTAAATACGGTATGTTGTCATACCGCAATTAAAAAAAAAAGACAGATGCTTCCAAATGTAAATAAGAGGAATGTAGAGCAGTTAAATTGTAACTTCTAAAGGAAATCTATGAAAATTTAGCGGACTATAAGGCCGACAGCTTCAAACTGATGGCACAATTAATTATATACAAAGCATTCTAAGCAGTTATATTAGGCCTACATTTAGGACGGGAAATCGCTCTTCCATAAATTGCATACTACTTTTCTACTGTATTTCATGCAGATTTATGTAGTACCCTGTAACAATTTTGCCATGCTTGTGTGGCAGGATTCAGGAGAGGTGTCATTAAATTGGATTTTAAGGGGTATCCTTTGTCTCCTAAAAGAAAATTTCTTTGCACCCTTTTCATTTAAAAGGCATCCTCCTTTGGAATGTTGTACTAACCGTGTAGACCGTAGCATTTCTTAAACCGGGAAGAATCTGTTGCAGAGGCGGTAAGTGGGTGATTCCTATCTGTCGTATTCTAACCTATTACAATTTCAATAAACTAGCGCTGAGGTAGTTCTGCTGGTTTCAGAAGTGAAAGTCGTTGAATTTATAAGTGATTTTTTGTGATAATGCAGTTGATCGTATAAGCAAGGCATAACAAAAACCTAAACTAATCAAACGTAACCTGTCACAGATTCGTATGTGTAAGGTGTATAAGCAAAGTACGAAGGAAACTACCTCAGCGCTAGTTTAGCCACAGTTTTTCTATGCGGAGCTTTACATAGGCCTATGCAATTGTTTGAATATTGAATGAAAAACAGGATCTTCTATTGCAGAATCTGTTGGCTATATTACTGCCAGAATATACGATTGGGACATGTACACAATCTATGTTGTCTGTGACAACAGAAAATTTAGCTATAAGCTTATTAGGCCTATAGAAATAATGACTATTGTAATGTTGATGTACGTCTGATATTTTATTCACATATCTAGACAATACAGCTTCTGATACCCCGTTCATATCATCAATTATTATTTCAAAACTTCCCGCAACGTTATCTTAAAGCGAGAAGAATCTGTTGAAGAGGCGTTAAGTGGGTGATTTCTATCTGTCGTATTCTAACCTATACAGTATACCGGTATTCAGTTTCTTCTAGAATCATTCTTACTACTTATTTCCTTAATGTGTAGCTTTCGTGGAATTCTTTATTACTTAAATCTTCAAAATGATTATTCCGAGTGTTATTACAACATATAAGTTAGTCGTTATGTTTAAGTTCTAAATAAAGAACTTCATCACCGAATAATTACGTCCGCCATGTTGTTGACTTCTTAACGCATCGTCACTGTTTTAACGCGATGAATAGGTCCTAATAAATTAACGATGAATTTAAAGATGCGTTAGCAATAATGATACTTGGTGAAACACAAAAACTGACTAACGTGTCATTAAATTATTTAACGAGACGTTATAATGATAATAAAGGTTGGTGAAACCGGCCATCAGTCTAATAATTACCTATTCATTCATTCAGTGCTCTGCCCAAGGAAGGTCTTTCACTGTAAACTCAGCTTCCTCCAATCTTACCTATTTTCTGTCTTCCTCTTTGTCTCCTCATACGATCCATATATCTTAATGTCGTCTCTCATCTGATATCCTCTTCTGCCCCGAACTCTCCTCCCTTTCACCATTCCTTCCAGTGCATCCTTCAGTAGGCAGTTTCTTCTCAGCCAGTGACCCAACCAATTCCTTTTCCTCTTTCTGATCAGTTTCAGCATTATTCTTTCTTCACTCACACTTCCAACACAGATTCATTTCTTATTCTGTCTGTCCACTTCACACGTTCCATTCTTCTCCATATCCACATTTCAATGCTTCTATTCGTTTCTCTTCACTTCGTCGTAATGTCCATGTTTCTGGCACATACAATGCCACACTCCATACAAGCACTTTACTAGTCTCTTCCTTAGTTCTTTTTTCCAGAGGTTCGCAGAAGATGCTCCTTTTTCTATTAAAAGCTTCTTTGGCCATTGCTAACCTCCTTTTGACTTCCTGGCAGCGGATCATGTTACTGGTTATAGTACACCCCAAGTATTTGAAGCTATCCACTTGCTGTACTACCTCATTTAGAATTCGCAAGTTTATCTTCTTTACTTTTCTTCCTATGACCATGGTGGTTGTCGTATTTGTATTTATTTTCATTCCATACTGCTCACAGCTGTCATTAGGTCCAGTAGCATATCCTTTAGTATTATTTCCTCTTCTGCTAACAACGCCATATCTTCAACAAATCCTACGTATTTTATTCTTCTTCCTCCTACTACTATAATTGCATTGTATATTTACATATTTTGAACATTTTTAATACATATAAATCCTAGTTCTAATAATTACATCTGTCGTTTAAAGCCAAATCGTAATTGATAGGTCTGAACCAGCAGATGTCGTATTATCCAAACAGACTTGTATACTGCCCTGGACAAGACGTAATGACTAGCACGACTGTCCGGCGGCTGATATATCATCTTACGGTGTCCGGTCATCTGCAAAAACAATCATTAATCACGTAAACCACATTCCATTCGTTACTGACTAGAAGCACAAATAGGGAAACCTTCCCTCTCCTTTAATACTTGATCACATCAAGACCGAATTACTTATTAACGGATAACTCCATTAATCACAAAGTCCGAAGACTTCTGTGTTTCTTGATGTGGCATCGGCGGTCAAAACATTCAATCGATATGGAAGAGTCGATTCGAAAAGGTATAAAAGTTAGATGTGATCACACACTAAGTGCATTTCGCTAAGTCCGAGAGCAGCTAGACGGTCGATCAGAGAAGATTCGACGAGACATATGCTTACATAAATATAGCTGCCACTAATAAAGGTGTTACTATAATATGTTAGCAAAGATTTATACAATTTTCTCGCTTGAACATTTTATATTTTAAAATTTTATGTAACGTTAGCTTTTGTAACTCCAATAATATTTCTTTGAATTCAGTTTGTAACTTAATTATCAAAAAGTTTAAATGGATTTGACTTAGATTGATCTAACTTATTGTTCGCAATCCTTGAACAATACTTGCTTTTAGCTGAATATCCTGACAAGTGTTACTAGAACGCACCTTTAGTTCGCTTGCTATTAACGTACAAGTGCAAGACTGGATAGTCAGCAAACAAACTTATTATATCAAAAGATCGTATTTGCTCCCGTAATTTGCGCACTTTTTAATCCATTTTGGCTGTTTGAAAAATTGGGGTGCGTAAAATATGCGAATTTTTAAAATTAGAGTTCTTGATCTGGATTTTATTCAAGCATATAGTAATTAAGAATACAGTAATTTGTCACCTAAGACTACTGGTAATCTTGAATTATGATTAATAATTAAATTGGATATATGACAATCATAATGAATGCAAAGTACATAAACGTAGCATTCTCAATAGGTAGTATTTAACTGAGCACATTGTTTATAGGCCTATAGATGGTTGAGCGATGCATTCATGTTGCGGTGACAATTGCACGATACCTGTTAAACAGTAAAACTTTTAACAATCACTGCTCTTAGGGGTAATTTATGACAAGGATCAATGTTGAAGTAACGTTATTTAGGGTTTCTTTGTGAAGCTGGTAGTTGAGTTTGGTACTGGTCAATGAACAATTCCGTGGAATGCAAATATAGGCAATGGAATTTAGGGAAGGAAAATTCATACTATACTGAAGAAAAAAAACTGTACGTACTACGCGACCAAAATGGGAACCGTTTTGTTTGTTGGCGCTGTGATTCGCTTCACAACACAGGCCGTGTTGTAAAGTCCACATCAGATGCAAAATGAAGCACAAGCTGAACTGCGCTCTTGTTTCATTATTAACACGCTTTATATATTATATATATATATATATATATAGTTAACTTTATTGTTTAGTTTTAATTTATCATATGCTTACACACATAGGAATTTACTCAGAAAACATAACACAACATCGGTGTTCGTAAAGGAGGGAACATGAATCGAAAGTAACGTAAATTGAAGTAGGTACTGTATTTTATACAATATTGCATTTGATATAGGCTACGTTTCGTACCTTAGCAGTTTAAAGTGGACGGACTCCATACATCACATATGAGGAAAACCATCACGACCACCAGCATGGGCTACTATAAGTCGTTGACCTGCACTGCTATTTGTATAAACTCCTGACACGTTTACATCTTACCAACATTTGTGGACAGTGTAATGGGTATGGAACCATATTTCGTCCAGGTAAATAACGGGATATTATATCAGAGCGTTCCATTAGATATTTTCTTTTATCTTTATATTTTTTTAATGTAAACCCCATGGATGGTATGAGTTTTCCTAAAGTTTCCTTGCATCCTTTAAAACCTATCTTTCTCTTACAAAATTTATGCAACTTTCCTAATGTTGGAAGCTCTTTGTAGAGACTATAATTTATGAACTTCTCTTCTTATGATACATTTGTCCATGTCGTCCAATTCAACCTTATTTGCAGGAGGTCGTAGAACTTTGTTTGTGTCGATATTTCTACACCTTTGTTCTCACATTCTTTACCTTCCTTTCTAATCCTTATTGTTTCCTTATTTATCTTCACAATAGCTGCAGTACGCTCTGCTGCCTTCGATAGAGGTAGGAATAAACCAGTTGTCTTTTCTTCATCACAAAACTTTATGGCATTATAAATAACGCTCCGCGTTTAGCTACGAAACGCACATCGTCCTACAGGCGACACTGCGACCAGATTGAAACGCTAGGTATTGGTAAACATACGCAGCGAGCACGGAGTTCCTCATTCTGCCACGACGGGTCTTACCTTGGTCGCGTAGTAAAATGTGTGCGGAAAATACACGGAGCAAAATTAAAGTTCAAAATAATCCTTCAAACATTAAGGTGCGTAAAATACGCGGTGGCGCAAAGTACACAAGCAAATACGGTAGCCTCCATAGTTCAAACGGGAGGATAAGGAAAGAGTTAGCGACTCATATAAAGAGCAAATTGCCAGAAAGTGCATTGATGTTGATCGAATAAAATAAATAATTAAGGCAAAACAAGAAAACCATGGAAAACGAAATACATACATACATACATACATACATACATACATACATACATACATACATACATACATACATGCATGCATGCATACAATTATTATCATGTGATCTTCTTGAATGATCTCTGTAGATTAATAAGAACATTAATTAATATTACAGTGTTATTGTCTCAATATGGTTCTTGTAGTTTGTGAAGAACTTAAAGTAAAGAATGACTCAATCGCAAGTATTTTCCTACGAGTTTAGTTCAATGTTTGTATTTTCTACTTCGCAGCAATAAGAATATTATGTGTGAGGTCTGGGTTCTACCTTCGTTCCATGAATGGAACTGCGCTCACTCAATGTCATAATAAACTCGATCCATTTCCGATAACGCATTAAACCTAACTTCTTCCTCCCTGCTCTATGATGGGTCCGTTCAGGCGTGATTGGGTTATTTGAATGCAATCTTGTACAGCAACGGAATTTACTCGTCCATAATTGACTTTCAGGGCAATTCCATCAACGATGGGAAAAGTTTTCCTTAGGTAGCATAATGTGACTTTGGGATAGTGTGCGTCTGGTTTCATTCTCGACAATCCATCTTCGTCACCAAATTTCACATTCAAACAAGAGAAAGTATACACTGCAGTTCATATTTTTTCTTCAGTTGAATGTTTAGATTAATGTTAAGTATAGTCAAGGAAACATAAGTGTTCGCCGTTTTCTTTGAATTGAGCGCCAAACAGTAGAGTTGCCGTATAAATTCAACATGCATGTAAAGCACATTAATACAATTAAAATTAATCCTAAAGTGATATATAAGAACTTGCATCGTTGTACGTTAAAATATTTGTTGATTGAAAAATGGATCTTGCTAATTAACTACACCGTTATACTCGTGTAATCCGTACCTACTTGAGATCTGATGGTAGCGCGTTAGCGTACCAAGAAAATGTTCGATCCCCGACCATGACTATTAGGTATTATTATTATTATTATTATTATTATTATTATTATATAAATACAAGGCAATTAATAAATAAATTACGAAAATTGAAAACCACAAAATTCACGAAATTATTATCACTTGACATAACCAATTTATATACAAATATACCCATGAAAGAAAGTTTAGATATCATATCCTCTAAATTAAGTGAACTCCAATTAGATAATAACACAATCCAACAAGTAATAAACTTACTACAAATTTCATTAAAACAAAATTACTTCAAATTTCAAAGTAAGTTTTACGCCCAACCAACAGGCTTGGCAATGGGAGATCCCCTATCGGGTTTCCTAGCTAATATATTTTTACAACATATTCAAAAAGAACATATCAATAATCTAAGCAATAAATTTCATTTCGTCACATATAACAGATATATTGATGACACTTTGATTATCTACGAGGATAGCATTAATCAGGATACATTGATACTAGAAGAATTTAATAACCTACATCAAAATTTGAAATTCACTTTGGAAACAAGTATTAACAATACCATAAATTTCCTAGATTTCAACATTACAGTAAGACCCCTAAAATAGTCTTCAATATACATAGAAAACAAACGGCTACCACCCACTCCATTAATAACAATTTTACCCATCCCACAACACATAAAGTTAGTAAATTCAGGTACCTAATTGACCGGTTACTCACGACACCAATGAATAAGAATAATTACAAAAAAGAATTCAACTACATACAAAACCTTGCAACAGAAAATGGCTATGATAAACATTTAATTCATAAACTGCTTAAAAATAGAAAAGCCAAATTATTTAAGAATAAACAAACTACATTGGAACCAGAAAATGAAAAATCCAACAAAAAATGGCAAACCATGACTTATTTGGGAAAAATTTCAAATTAAATCAACAATTTTTTCAAAAACCAGAATATCAATATAGCCTTTAAAACCAAAAACAAGCTTCACAACATAATTCCTAACAAAACCAATAGTAATGAACCTTTCTTAAATAGTGGTATACATCAATTGCAATGCAAAAACTGCACTAAATTATACATCGGTTAAACCCGCCGTAATTTTAAAATAAGATACAAAGAACACGCCACAGATTTTAAATACAATAGAAACAAGTCGAAATATGCTCATCAACTTATTGAAGAAGCACATGAATTAAGTAACATAAAAGATACATTAAAAATTATTAAATTCATTAACAGCCCATTAATAGATACGGCAGGGCAATATTACATCGCTAGGAGTTTCAATGAAGGAAACCACCTTTTAAACGAGCAAATAGTGAACCCCAATAACCCACTATTTAATTTATTTAAATTATTTTCAAAAAATCAGAATAAATCAGTCCCACTTACTACAACATGCCCCCCCACCCCCATATTACTTCCGGTTCCGCCAGATCTTCATTAAACCAAGAACCAATGTAGCCAAGCTAACGTAGAACACACAACACGTCTAGTCATTGCACGTAAGTTACTAGCTCAATTAATAAGTACATTTGACCATCAATACATTCATATACGTTACAGCAATATTTCATGTTTACAGTGTAAAAGGCTAAGCTGAAAATCGGACGGTGACAACTATAATTTGTAACATTTCAACAACGGCAAACCGAAGGAAAACAATAGTCAGGTATCACTGTAACTTATATTACGTACCATGTTCCATATTGGTAAAGTGCTTCATCATGTGAAAGTGAACATACAAGAACCTTGGTGTAACAAAAAAGCATAAGACAGGTCAATAATAATTTTAACATTTTACATCATGTGCAATTTAATAATATTTTAACAACTGAAAAACTGAAATTGACAGAATAACGTCAAGCTAACCATAGTGTTCTACAAGATATGGACAATATAGTAGAAGACCAATTAGTTAATAGGTTTTATTGTTAGTAACAATTAGTGTTTTTAATTATTTATATAAAATAGTTTCTCATGTTATGTTCAAATAATCAAGGGTATATATTATATGTCTCACTCACACAGTCCATGTGCATCTATTGAATATGTAATTAGGCAAACTTTCATACATTTGAAAATGGCACATCAGTGCCAAAACCGTTCATGTTATAATTAATTTATATAAAACTAGATAAGCATAGACGGCTCATTTCAATTTAATATATTATTACTATTTGCTTATCGGAAAAATCATACAAAATGAAAAAAAAAATAATAAATTCAGCATATTTTGCTATTAGATCTATGCAAAAGATAGTAAATATCAATACCTTAAAATAATATACTTTGCATACTTTCACTCGGTAATGAGTTTTGGAATAATATTCTGGGGAAATTCCACAAATAGTAACAGTATATTCCTATTACAAAAAAAGAGTAATTAGAATAATAGTAGGTGCCAAATCTAAGGAATCGTGTAGGAATATTTAGAAAAAACCACAAATAATGCCCATGGCTTTTCAGTATATCTTTTCATTAATAATCTTCCTCTTATATAATCGTGAAAACTTTGTTACTAATTCAATAGTTCATAGCATAAATACACGTCAAAAAATTACTTTCATACTCCATCGGCAAGTCTATCATGTTATCAAAAAGGAGTGCGTTATATGGCAGTAACCATTTTTAATAGCCTCCCTATCGATATAAAATTGAAACTCAAAACATAAAATTGTTTAGGACCAAATTAAAGAAGTACCTAATTTCTCACGCATTCTATTCTATAGGTGTATTCATGACATTCAATAACGCTTCATGAAATTGATACTAAAAAATTTGTGTTGTACTAGTAGACTATATTGTAAATCTCTTCTGCATATATTTCATCTAGACTGTGACTAGAAATTAAGACTTTATAATAGTATTAAGTTTTTTGACTTGTTCCATATTCTAGCAGTGAAGCAATGTATGAATACCATGGAATGTTAATAAATGCAATACAATGCAATACTCCGATACGATACAACTTCGCTTTTCCTTAAGTCATCCCCCAACCACTGTCTATTTATAACGTTAATGGGCACATTACAAAAACGATAACAATGCACATCATATAAATAAATACATTACTGGACATGATACGAGTACTTACTAACAACGACGACAAAATAATGACGCATGGACAGTTGCCTACACCAGGACTGTCAGGGCATGATATCATTTATCTATCATAATATAATCTGCAGTGTCCTAAATCGACTCCTAGAGTAATTACTTACAGGGATATTAAAAGAATAGATGGTATTGCATTGAAAGAAGACGCTGCACTACTTCCATGGCGCATGATCTGAACATTACGAACTGTATACGAGAAAGTAGACCTATTCAGTATGTTAATACTTCAACTTATTCACAAACATGCACCATTAAAAGCCAAAGGACCCCAGGCCCTCGGATGACGACTGAAATACTCGCCTGATGTCCGAACGCGACTTGGCATATAGAAAATACACCCGCAAAAAACGACAAATATTTTAATTTCTTTAAACACCTCAGAAATAGACCGACTGAACTAATAAACGCTAAACTCAATTACTCTTACAAACATATAGAGCCCAACATCACACCTTCCGAGGTATGGAAAAATCTGAAGGTTATTGGACTTGGAAGGGCTAGTGAACAAGCAGACTTTCCTATACCACTTGACCACTTGAACGAACACTTTGTAAATGACCCCACAACTATTATACTTACCGTGGACTCTACCTTAGACCAGCGGTCCCCAAGGTGTGTAGCTCAGTCCCATGAAGTGTGTCGCGAAATTTTGACATTGAAAGACAAATTTAATGCTATCCAGAAAGTCTCTTTACAACGCATTTTTCTTTTATTTAGAACAAAGCCTTTGATACGGTATATTTTATTTTGAGACAGTCTTTACCTATGAAAATGAACACCTGCAACAATGCTCAATTAAATTTTTTTGCCTGACGATAATTCAAATGAAATTGAACACTGCAACAATGCTTAGTAATTCCTTTACTCTTTCCACTTAGTAATAAACAGAGTTTAGAATCGTCAGGATAAATTGACCAGTTTCTGTATATACGTGTGAGCAGGTGATTTTGAGACTATTTTTTTTTATCAAAATTGCTTTTTTTTTTTTAGATTTTATCATGAACAAATTTTTAATTCGAAAAAGACAATCTCAATGAAGTTCTGGGTTAGATGACAGCAGTGCTAATTCAAAAAATGTGAGCGAAAATTTCCTTCAGTGCTCACAAAAACGTGATGCGTTTCGTAAACATAATGATGAATATTTGTAATATGGTTTTACGTGGCGTGGAGAGGAGTATAAACAAAATCCCGAGTGTTTTATATGCGGAAATGTTTTGTCAAATCAGTCGATTGTGCCGAATAAACTAAAAAAAATATTTCTAACTACCGTTTTCAACGTCATAATTGTGTGAATCAGTATTTTCTATCATGAAAATAGTGAAATCGAAACTAAGAAACAGGCTGCTGCATCTTGAGGATGATTTACTTGTTGGTCTGTCAATCATAAGACCACGTATAGGGAAACTCTGTGCTACGCGCCATGCGCAGACTCCACATTAATTTCAATTAGTGAGTTTTCAAAAACGATAATAAAAATCTTTTATTGAACATTCAGCATGGATAGGTGGGATTTTTGATACATACCTTTTTTTTCTAATGACTAATGCCACTCAAGTTGCTGTTTTTTTTTTAGAATATTCGACTGCGTGTTAACATTGACCTACCTGTAACACTGGATGTCAGACATTACAAAGAAGTTGTTGTTAATACTTTTTCTTTCTGGCGAAACGCGCTTGAACGGCGTTCCGGCATCTTTTTCTAGCAATTTTCATCATGAAACCGAAATATGTGTGAATAACTATGTTTTTAATATAATTTTTCTTTGAATTCCGCTTAGACCTTGAAAGTCTTAGTTGGACGAAAAGGAGGTTAAAAACGACAAAATCCCAGTGCAGTGAACAGTAATCATCTCCCCGATCGCTATAAAATATTCTACACAGAGTTCCACCACCTTTTTCTCCAGAAGAAAAGCACTGGTTGTTATTGTTGTTGTTGTTGTTATTATTATTATTATTATTATTATTATTATTAAAACAAATAAGTGTGTCGCGATATAGTGAGCGTTCATTAAGGTGTGTCGTCAGTCAAAAAAGGTTGGGAACCACTGCCTTAGACGATACAACAAAACAAGACACAGTTTTGCTTGAATCAGCTCAACCCAACTCGAGACGAATTCTATAAAAGAATAAGCATCTTGTCAGCCATATCAAAAGCACTGGAAAGAATCGTACACAAACAGATTACTGACTGCATGAACGAACATAAATTATTCCATAAATATCAGTCAGTTTTCAGAGCTGGACAAAACACAAGTACTGCTCTACTTAACTAGAGACTCGCGATAAGAAAATTGAGACGCTTGAGAACAAAATCGACGATCTCGAGCAATATCAGCGTCGACAATGCTTGAGAATATTTGGCGTGGCGGAGGAAGCGACAGAGGACACTGAAAAGATCGTTATGGAGGTGGCACAACGGATCGATGTGGACGTCCAACCTCACGACATAGACAGAAGCCATCGAGTGGGCAGGCGTGACATTAGCAATAATAGGCCACGGCCTATTATTGCTAAGTTTGTGTCATACCGCAAGAGGAGTGAAATGTTTAGTAATAAGAAGAGGCTCAAAGGCAGCGGTGTGACACTGAGAGAAGATCTAACGGCAATGCGACATAACATCTTGAAGGAGGCAATTACGAAGTTCGGACTGAACAACGTGTGGACATTAGATGGAACAATCATAGTGAACATCGATGGAACCAAGAGACGTGTGACCCGCAGCTGTGAGCTCAACATGTAGACGTCGGGAGTACACGTGACACAAGATCTAGTTCTGAATTATTCCTTGCTAGATTTACTTCATCTTCTTAGACTATTAATGCTAGATTTAAGTACATTTTAAGAATTTTAAGTTTTAAATTTAATTTCAGATACTAGTCGTTGTTTCCTAAGTAACCAGCTACTTTTAGTTACTTTCTTTCTTAGTTTTTATATTGGCAATATTGACTTAGTTAACTGGAATGTTCCGACTACCCCTGATGCAAGCAATCTCTTCTCCGACTTTCCCCTCCCACTTAGCAGTTTTTTAGACCACACTGCCAACTCTAGCGACCCATTATTTTCCCCACACCCAACAACCTCGGACCTGCTGAGACGGTCATTCACAGCTCTTCCAACCTCACTAAAAATCTCTCACGTCAATAGTCAGATTCTCCTTTGTCATTTCCATGAATTTCATTCAATCTTCGCAACCCTTCAAATTAGTGTGATTTTAATAAGTGAATCCTGGCTGAAGCCAACCTTACCGTCGTCCCTTGTGAAGTTAGATGGCTACACTCTTGTTTGAAATGACAGAGTAGGCAAGGGAGGTGGAGGCGTAGCCGCTTACATTAGAAATGAACTGCAACCTAGGGTTATATGCCAGTCCGCTTCTGAATACTGCGGTCGTCCAGAATTCCTTTTTATTGAAATTCAAACTAGCGTACAGAAATGTCTGATATGTGTTATATATAAAGCCCCTAAAATCGGTTATCTCTGTGATCTTGAAAATGCTCTTATCGACACTCTACCTTGTAATGAACACGTCATTCTTATGGGTGACCTCAACACTGATCTCATTATTAATTCTACATCTGCCACACAGCTTAAAAATATGTTCCACTCTTGTAATATGTCTGTTCTCCCCCTTCAACCTACACACCATACCAGCACATCAGATACTCTTCTAGACTTAATTGTAACATCGCAGCCACAGAGAATACTGAAACATGGACAGTTACCTGTTCCTGGGTTATCTGCACATGATTTAATCTTTGCTGAATACTCATTGCAGTGCCCGAGAAAAACCTCTAAAATTTTAACGTACAGAGCCCTAAAAAATATAGATGTCACAAAGCTCACAGACGACGCCATTCAACTTCCCTGGAGTTCTATCTGGAACTTACGCACCGTAGACGAAAAAATCGACACTTTCAATTCTTTAGTATTGCAGTTGTATGATCAACACGCACCTACAAAAACAAAGCGTCTGAAGCGCTGTCATGCACCATAGCTCACCGAAACAATTCGTGATCACATGAGTAGAAGAGATGAAGCCTTTCGTAAATTTAAACGCAATAAAACTGATGAAAACTGGCAAATATACAAGCAATTTAGAAATCAAACCACACAAATGATACGTAACTCCAAACTCCGACACACCCATAGCCTAATCGAGCCGTCCGCAAATGCACGTGAACTATGGAACAACTTACGACAAATGGGGATAGGACAGAATAAGACGCCAACGGATCACATCAACATTCCTCTAGATGTACTTAATGACCATTTTACATCCGCTTCCACCTCACATCCCAATATTGATCTGAAACAACAAGCCATAGATGAACTTTCAACCGCTCCTATCCCAGACCGCGACAAATTTTATTTCACTAATGTCACTGATCTAGACGTAAAAATAGCACTACAAAGGATTAAAACTAAAGCTCAAGGCACAGATTGGACGCCTGTCAATCAGGTTTTAGAAATAGCCATAGTACGACTACTGCTCTACTCAAGATCTCTGAAGACATTCGTGAAGCTATAGACAGACGTGAAAATACTGTATTGACACTAATTGACTTCTGCCGGGCTTTAGACACTGTCGACATTGACATATTGATTTCAAAGCTAAGACAAATGCATCTTTCTGAGAGTGCAGTCAGATGGATGGATTCCTACCTTCGCGACCGCCAGCAATGTGTATATCATGATAATCGTTCTTTTCTTGGCGACACGTGAGAGCAGGTGTCCCTCAGGGGTCTGTACTAGGTCCTTTGCTTTTCACTCTATATATTAATGACATTTCTTCAGTTCTGGAGCACTGCCGATATCATTTGTATGCGGACGACCTTCAAGTATATATATACACTCTCGGCCTGATACTCTTAATGAACGTTTGTCGAGCCTCAATGACGATCTTTTGTCAATTAATAATTGGGCAAGAAAATTTGGGCTAAATATCAATCCAGATAAAACCCAAGCCATTCTCTTGGGGCAGCAAAGGCTTTTATCCTCTATTATTATGAACACCCTTCAGCCTGTCTCTCTCAACAACAAAATAATTTCTTTCAGTGCTACTGTAAAAAACCTCGGCATCTATTTCGACTCTAATATGAACTGGAATACGCAAATCAGATATATCTGTAGAAAAGTTTTCTCTACCATGCATTCTTTGAAACGCCTGAAAAATTTTCTTCCTACTAAACTAAAACAAATTCTAGTATAGACCCTTGTAATGCCTCACTTTGATATTGTGATGTTTTATATAGTGACCTAAGTGCTGAACTTTCTCAAAAACTTCAACGTGTACATAATGTCTGCGTCCGATTTATTTTCAATATCCGCCGACATGATCATATATCGGAATATTTTCTACGACTTTCCTGGCTCCGCTTGCAAGATCGACGATTAGTACATTCTCTTTGACTGCTATATCGAATTATACATGATTTCACACCCAACTACCTTGCCTCTCGGTTTACTCTCCTAGCTTCACATCATAATCGTAATACACGTTCACAGCACAATCTATTGCTATCAATACCACGTCATCAGACATCTCTGTACTCAAGTTCTTTCTCAATAGCCATGGCCCGCTCATGGAATTCGCTGCCGCTGGAAATCAGGGGTAGTCTTAGCCCCCAGTTGTTTAAAATTAGGTTGTTTAGAAATATTTTAAATGCACAGAACTAGTTTTTAGGTATAATTTTAATTTATTATTATTATTATTACTATTATTATTATTATTATTATTACTATTATTATTATTTTACACAGTCATTACTTTATTTTTCCATTAACACTAATATCTAGGTAATTGTCATTGTCTCAATGTAACACGTGCTGTGCTGATCACACTAATTGTACTATTCCTTTAGTTGTGAGATTATATTCATATGTATTAATTATTTTTTTTCTTTCTTTTAACTTAATACTTGTACACTAGAATGTATTTTTCTGTTTGTGATTATGTATTCAGTCCTTTTTTTATTACATATATATTTTTTATTATTGTTATTTCAAAGTTAATACTGATTGTGTATATGTATTCAATCTCTCTTTTCTACTTAATTATGTTTATTATTATTTTTAAGTTCATATTTGTATACCGGTATGTATTTTTTCTGTATGTGATTTGATCCTGGTTGAGTGGAAGAAAAGGCCTGATGGCCTTAACTCTGCCAGGAAAAATAAATCTAGTATTATTACTTAAAGTGACCAAAGATATTCGCGGCGTTATTGATTCTAATAAAGTAACAATACTAACACTTCTTGACCTTAGCAAATCTTTCAACTCTGTAAATTTTGACCTCTTTATCCAAAAATTTAGAAATATGTATTTGTTAGAGACTGCTGTGAGTTGGTTCGAATCCTACTTACACGAAAGACAACAATATGTTGTAGCCGGGAATCGAAGCTCTTCCTGGCTTAACATAACATCAGGTATACCATAGGGGTCGGTACTCGGGCCATTATTGTTCACAATATATGTCAATGATATTACATCTCTTGTAAGGCATTATAACTATCACTTGTATGCTGACGACCTTCAACGCTACATCTCTTCCCGATTAGACCGAGTAAACGACGCTGCAGAAAAAACTGAACGAAGACATTGACTTGATTGTGCCATTGACAAAGAAACTCTATTTTAAAATCAATCCTGTGAAGACACAAGCAATTATGTTGGGACGCAAACGGCAAACCGACGCTGTAGAACACCTCAACATTTCCTCCATTAAAGAAAGTACAGTGAATATCCCTTTCAGTTCGTCAATAAAAACATCTTGGTATTCACATGCAGAAAAGTGTATTCTATTATCCATGTGCTAAGAAGGATAATGTTCATCTTCCCGCTTGTTTACAAAAAGTCCCTTGTGCAGACACTTGTATTTCCCTATTTTGACTATGCCGACATTTTACTGACTGACATTTTCAGCGACAACAAAACGAAATTACGTGCTCATAATTTGTGTGTACGTTTTGTAAGCAATATTCGCAAATATGATCATATTATCTCATCCCTGGAATCAATAGGTTGGCTTAAACTAGATAAGAAAGGAAATTTATATTCACTTCTCCTTTTTTTCGAAATCTTGAACTCTTCTATTCCTTCGTACTTGTCGTCTCGCTTCACTTACCTTTCTTCCTACATAATCTGAACACATGCTCTCGCCTTGAAACAATACTAACAATACTATCCCATCGAACCTCCTCATATTCATCTTCTTTCACCATAGCCCTGCCAAGACTCTGGAATTCGCTACCTGCTAGCATCAAGGACTATCGAAATAAAATTGAATTCAAATGCAAACTTACTACGCACTTGGTCAGTAATTGATACTAGTTCAAACATGGTTTCTTCTAAATATTTCTCTTAATCTATGGCAAAATATTTCAATGTCCGGTAATTTCATCACTATATATATATACGGATCGAAATGATAGCCGTCCAAATCTTGGATTTAAAATATCGGCATCCTAATCAATTCAAATGAACAAAAAAGAAAATGTAAATTAATGTAAAAAAATAGATAATGAAATTAAAAAAAAAGGAATATTCTGCGACAAGATGTGGTAGCTATCAAAACGATAAAAATTTATTGAAAATAAATAATATACATTGAATATTATAAAGATGAATAGAGATGGTGATTGATGATGTACAATAAAGATTTTAAAATGGTTGATGGAATTGTCTGAAGAGTCTTTTCAGGAATCTTTAATTTTCTGAGGATCTCCAATGTAAATTTGGGAATTGTTCCTCGCGCACCAAACATAAGTCCAATGACATTCCAATCTTGAATATTATATTTATGACTGAGATCATCACAGCATGGAAAGTAAATAGCGCGTTTTTCATCATGTAATTGCTTTGGTTGATCTTCATTAATTTCGAACCTTACAGTGGGGTCAAGAATGAGACCAGTTTTTTTTATCTCGGTATATATATATATATATATATATATATATATATATATATATATATATATATATATTTTCTTCATTCTTAACTTCTATAATAAATTGTCTAGGTTTCATTAATCAGGTAATCTTTCCGTACTATGATTTATAGTGTTGTAATTTGAATGGTAAATTTAATATTTATTGTAATTTTATTATTCATATTTTAGTTGTAATCCCCAGATACAAGGGTAGAGAAGGCCTGATGGCCTTATATCTACCAGGTTAAATAAATAAATACTAAATACAAAATACTAAAATAAGATATATATATATATATATATATATATATATATATATAAAGTTACGTAAATTTAATTACCGTAACAGACAGGGTTTGGAATTGAACGGATTACATCTGCTTCTTGTCTATGCGGATGATGTGAATATGTTAGGAAAAAATCCACAAACGATTAGGGAAAACATGAAAATTTTACTTGAAGCAAGTAAAACGATAGGTTTGGAAGTAAATCCCGAAAAGACTAAGTATATGATTATGTCTCGTGACCAGAATATTGTATGAAATGGATACATAAAAATTGGAGATTTATCCTTCGACGAGGAGGAAAAATTCAAATAACTTGGAGCAACAGTAACAATATAAATGCCACTCGGGAGGAAATTAAACGCAGAATAAATATGAGAAATGCGTGTTATTATTCGGTTGAGAAGGTTTTATCATCTAGTCTGCTGTCAAAAAATCTGGAAGTTAGAATTTATAAAACAGTTATATTACCGGTTGTTCTGTATGGTTGTGAAACTTGGACTCTCACTTTGAGAGAGGAACAGAGATTAAGGGTATTTGAGAAGAAGGATCTTAGGAAAATATTTGGGGCTTAGAGGGATGAAGTTACAGGAGAATGGAGAAAGTTATACAACGCAGAACTGCAAGCATTGTATCTTCACCTGACATAATTAGGAACATTAAATCCTGGCGTTCGAGATGGGCAGGGCATGTAGCATGTATGGGCGGACCCAGAAATACATATAGAGTGTTAGTTGGGAGTGCGGAGGGAAAAAGCTCTTTGGAGAGGCCGAGACGTAGATGGAAGGATAATATTAAAATCTATTTAAAGGAGGTGGGATATGATGATAGAGACTGGATTAATCTTGCACAGGATAGGGACCGATGTCGGGCTTATGTAAGGGCGGCAATGAACCTGCGGGTTTCTTAAATCCAGTAAGTAGGTAAGTAAGTATGTTTAATTACCAGTCCTGAAAATTTGGGACAGTTTTACTACTAGGTTATATAAACGTAATAGAATAATATAACTCATCAAATTCTTTCATCGTCATGAGTCATGACGTACATATATCTAAAATACATGAGACAATAATTCCTAAATTCAATAAACCACGAGGTGTAGCCTGAATCATACGATAAGGAAACTCCTGTCAAAGAATATTAGTGTGGGTTAAAGAAAAATATTGGGACTGTAATTTCAAAGTAACTTATTAAGCCTTGGTTTTTCTGAACCGACGCATGCGAATTGCGAGGTGCGAAGCCCGCCCTGCACCTCGCAAATCGCATGCGTCGGTTCAGAAAAACCAAGGCTTAACCTTTATTTGATTATATTGTGTTATCATTAAAATTCTTATTATTTTTATCTGCTGAACTTAATGTAATTCTTATTATTTTTGTCAGAGCTTGCATTTGTTGTATTTATATGTGCTGTTTGGTAGGTTGGAAGAGAAGGCCCTACCGCCTTTATCCTATCAGGTTAAATAAATAAATGAATAACTAACAAAATAAATAATAAATAAATAAGTAAATAAATAAGTCAATAAATAAGTAAATAAATAAGTAAATAAATAAATAAATACATCTTTCCGAGCATTAAACCAAACTGTTAATTACTAACAATAACAAATTCACCATAAAAATAAACGAGCTGCTCGGAAGCATATCACTGGAATGTCATTCAAATGTGAGATTGTTTATAATATATAATTAGTTTGTTGTTTTGGATAGATCAGTAAATTTGCTTACTAATAAGGCATATATGAGCAAAATATTACGACAGCAATACTGGAATAAAATTAATGCCACGAAGAACTAAACACAAACTATAAAAAAAAAAAATCAAGCAATGAGTGGGAGTCGAACGCGGTAACTTTTATTTCGTACCGGCAATGAAAGAAACATTTGAGTTGCGACAGACTTCGACTAATAATCCTTTCCAATATCCACAGATATGCTCGGTGTATACAGCGGGAGCCTGAAACATATTCGTTGTTAAAATCTTGTACCGGTACATTTGGAAGTTTCGTGAGTTACATCATTACCTGAATTAGGAAAAAGATCACAACAGAAGAGGGTTAGGTTTGTTCTAAATGCGTGGGAGGCTTGGTTTTTCAGAATCGACGCATGAGATATGCAAGATCCACGTTCACAAATCCGAACTAGTGGTTTTTAAAGCAGCGAGGTGCGCTGCGTCGCCTCGGACCTATTCGTCCTACCGGATTTGTACACTGCGAGACTTCAGCAAATAGCTTTCTGGTAGTTACAAACAGCTATTCCATTTGACTAATCAACGCTAGATTATATACAACGGAATATAAAATAGGTAAAAGGATTGAAGAGCAATATGGGGATTTACAAGAACGAGTAGACTATATGAAGAAAAAAATAAACTAACTTATCTAGGAAAATAAAACAATTCTAATTTAGATACGTGGAGTAGGGAAAGACGGTGTACTGGACGCAAATATCCGTGCATCTAGCAGTAAAACGGAATAAGGAAGAGTAAATCTCCACACATAAAGTAAAATAAACCGGCATTTGTACCTAGTATTTTTGTCAGGTGTCACCTAGCGGTTCAAATATGAACTATGTGGGAGAGATAAGTAGTGTTTTATTTCGATAAATTATTTATCTAAGCTCTTATGAGGGTTCAAAAATTAATTGTGTGACAAAAATTAATTATAGTAGGGTAAAAAATAAAATACTTGGGTATATGGAGTGTTGACAGTTTACTGACGATATTAGTCATCTTCAAAAGAAATAAAAAAATTCGGTCATGTCCTCTTCCTCGTTACCTTTTACTTATGGTTGAAGTTCTGTCTGATACATCTATTATTATCAGGCAGTACATCTCACGTAACGAAAAGTGTCTGGAGGGGAATGGAACTGGTCATTTTGACCCATTATCTCCTGGCTCAGTTGCCTCATAAATGATACCTTATTAGTAGGGCCGTGACATCGGTATATTTGTATTAGTCTGAGGTGAACATACGGCGCTGGTCAGAATGTAGTCGATGTGTTTCAAGTACTGGCAGCGAAAGCAAATTTGACACATGCCTAAGCAAGCACGTTCCGTGCCTTGTATATGATTTTTGAGTATTATAAAATCAAGACAATACATTAATTGTATATAAGGGTTAATATCAGAAAGGCCTAAAATGCTGGTGACGTTGAGAATAATTGTTGGAAATCATACTTAAATTGTCACAAATGTGGTAAAACATGAGTCTGAAAAGATGTTTTTTTTTCATCCCTACATTACACATTAATAGAAAAAAAAACGTTGGTTTCAATTCGTTATGCAAAATTGAAAAAATTTACCAGATGATAAGTGCGATTGTTATAAACTTGATGAAGAAATGAAATTGATGATATGATCTATTCTACATATGCGCTCTTGGTTTCAGCCAATATTGAACGCAGTTTTTCCGCATACAAGGTTATACTATCCAACACTCGGCGGTCATTTTCATTTGAAACTTTGAAAATGAATGTTGCTGTTTATTGCAGCAGGAACCGATACCAGGCGAACAATATGCAAGAAAAATAAGATACGGAATAGATGTGATAAATAAATTAATGTAACAGTTAAATAAAGGGAAAGCAAAATTGTACGCCATGTACGTTTTCGGTATTCTAAAACTGTAATGCAAAACTCTAAATATATTAAAAAACATCTTTTCAGACTTATGTTTTACCACACTTGTGACAATTTAAGTATGATTTCAAACATTATTTTATTGTCAATCTCAGCAGCATTTTAGACCTTTCCGATATTAACTCTTATATATAGGAACCGGATTTGTATGTAATTACCAGGGAAAGGATTTATATGTAAATACATATTTACTTATAAAGCTAATATAATTTATATTTTGCATTATCTTTATGTTTCACAATGTGTAGGGTTGAAAAATCCTACTTTTATTTTCCATATTTTTCCATATTTTAGAGTTTAGTACATATTTTCGTTAATTTCCATATATTTTCCATATTTCATATAAAACAGTCCATATTATATTAGGTTTAACATAAAACAAAACAAAATTCCATTAACTTTTAAAAATACATTTCAACAATAGAGATTTAAACACATGTTCAGTAATCCCTTTAACATCAGAGTTATTTGAAAATTAGCAGTCCTATCAACAATGGGAAAGTAAGTTACAAAACTGTATTAATTTAATTTAAAATTTTTAACAGACTTCAGTTGTGCAGCTCAACAGTTAAATGCCAGTCAGAGTACACATAGGTTCAGTTTTGTAAATCATACTATAAAGACGGTAAATATGCCAAAAGTACGTCATTCAGTCAATTTAAAATCAAAACTAACAAGTTACATTTCAGAATTTAAAGAAGATGGTTTATCAACTGACAATAAAATATTATTTTGTAATTTGTGTCAGTGTGCAGTATCATCTACACAAAAGTTCCTGGTGCAACAACACATTACAACTAGTAAACATCAGGCCAACAAACAACTAAATTCCAAGCAGAGACAATTGTTTTTAACACAACCAACAACATCGAATGTAAGATCTGAGTTTAACATCGACCTGTGCCGTTCTCTCATCTCTGCTGATATTCCTCTCTACAAACTAAAGAATAAGGTCTTCAGGGAATTCCTTGAAAAATATACTCAACATACAATCCCGGATGAGTCAACACTTAGGAAGACGTATGCTCCATCCATCTACGATGAGACAATACAGAAGATAAGAGATGAAATTAAAGATAGTTCAATTTGGGTTTCCATTGATGAGACTCCCGACAAAGAAGGTAGACTTGTTGGTAATGTAGTTATCGGTTTGTTAAGTGAACAATATTCTGAACGAATTCTTTTACATTGTGATATTCTAGAAAAGTGCAATAACAAAACTATAGTTAAACTGTTCAACGAAGCTATGGGTATCCTGTGGCCAAAGGGTATTATGTACGATAATGTGTTATTCTTTATTAGCGATGCTGCCCCTTATATGGTCAAAGCTGGACAAGCATTATCTGTTGTATATCCTAAATTGACTCATTTTACTTGTGTGGCGCATGCATTTCATCGTGTGGCAGAAGTGGTCAGAGACAATTTCCCTAAAGTAGATTTGTTGATTTCATCAGTGAAAAAAGTATTTCTCAAAGCTCCCAGTAGAGTTAACGTGTTGAAAGAAATGTACCCTGAAATTCCATTGCCACCAAAGCCAATTTTAACTAGATGGGGTACATGGCTAGAAGCAGTTGAATATTATGCCGAACATATAGACTCTATTAACAATGTTCTCCTTGCATTGGACTCTGAAGATGCAGTCTCAATTGATACTGCGAAAACAGTTACCTGTGACATAAGTGTGAAGAATGACTTAGCTCACATTCAGCATACATTTTCATGCATCATAAAAACGCTCAAAAGTCTCCAAAATAGGCACCTTTCACTATCTGAAAGTTTTGAAATTATAAATAGTACTGTGGAACAACTGAATCGTGGTAGAGGTAAAGTTGCAGATGCAGTAAGAGCTAAGGTGGACACTGTACTTTCAAAAAACCCTGGATATGAAGAACTACAAAAGGTTGTTGCTGTGATGAGTGGTGAATCAACAGTGAAGATTAACTTGGACTTATCCCCAGCAGACATTGTGAAATTGAATTATGTACCAGTTACTTCTTGTGACGTCGAACGCTCTTTTAGTCAGTATAAATCTATCCTCAGAGACAATAGAAGAAGATTCACTTTTCAGCACTTGAAAGAAATGTTTGTAACCTATTGTTATGGTAACAGACAATAAAAATTGTGTTTTGTTGAAACTACATTGGAAGATAAGGTACGTCCATTATATTTTTTGTTTAGTTTGATTAAAATGTACCAATATTTAACGTACATAGTCATTTTTTTATAATTTTAAGTCCATATTTAATTCCATATTTTGGTAAAAATCCATATTTAATTCCATATTTTGGTAAAAATAACTACATATATATTTACATATTTCATATATTTTTAGTCCATATAAATCCGTTCCCTGGTAATTACATATTATAATTCTTTCAACCTAACCGTATATAAATAAAAAATCTCTGGGAATCTTGTAATTACCATTAATATATTAAAATTTGATACTACATATTTTTACATATTTACCCCACATTACATATTGTGGCTTGGTATTACATAAATCTACATATTTAGGGGTTTATATTCATTTTTACTTGTCTAAAAGGAAAAAAAAAAAAAAAAATTCTGCTGGAGAAGTTTACAATTTGAAATACACAGATTTAAAAAACCTTTTTATCTACCCTAGAATGAATATATTGCGGGACGAAACATGATGTTCTTAGTTCCAAGAAGTAATACAGGCACTCACCCCATACCGCCCGCTGTAAATATGAGTGAACAAAAGGCGACCTTTCGCATACAACTAACTTGTATTGTAAAAATTACTTAGAAAGTAGCGTTGTCTTCATGCAGTGGACTGAGACGAAGGATGACATGATTTGTCTCGAACTATAATTGAATCCTCTAGATTCAAAACCCCCTAAACATAATTTTGTTCATAATTGAGTTACGCCCATATATTGCTTGCTAAGAATGAATTCTAATTATTTATATAGTTTGAATTAAAAAACGCCACTGAATTTAAAGCAAAAGGTTTGTTAAAAGTCACTGTTAGGTTGGAAATTTCCTCTATTTTCCACCAGTTACTCTCAAAATCCTTTAATTTGTGAAAGTGGATATAGAGGATTTTGAATCTATAGGATTCAATTGTTCTGCACACGTCTTAACAAGCCGTTCCCATGCAATTAGCAACCTTACCCACCCTCTTCCTAATCCTTCCAGGGAAACCCCGTGTCAAGTCTGACATGAGCCGCAATAAAGTACCCGACTTCTGTAAAGAAGCTGGAGTAAAGGAACAAACTGGAAAGATGTTGAAAGATTAAAATAAATAGCTTTTCAGGTTATTGCTTGACCTCTTTATTTTAAATTTCGTAGACCTATATGGAAATGGGATTTTCCGAGCAATTATAAATTATGGTTTTCGGTTGGAATAATCCTACTCTTCTGAATGACACAGAAATGTCACTTTTCAAACAACAGTTTGTAAATGCCTATAGTTTGAGGTTTTAGTAGGTACTTTGTTTCTTACAGGGAGCAACTAAAATGCATGTATCCCATATCTCTTATTTTCTCCTAATCCAGTAAAGCGAAACAGTGCTTGCAGTACTGTTGTGTCTTTAATTTCACTCAGTTGTCAAGTTTTAGTACTTACAATATAAAGTGCAAGTGAGTTTATCTACCGCTTTTAACTAAATAAAATGGCCTCTATATCTTCAACCCTAACGACAACAATAAAATCATGGATTGCGATGGACGAAGCTTTCCCTACAGATGGAAAAATAATAATGTGTCAAACGAGCGGTAAAAAAGATCGGATACTCTATGAAATCACAACTGGAGAGTCTTACCTACCCATACCTGCCAGATATTGATATTAAATATTTTCACGATTTTACATATTTTAGTACATATTTAGCTTATTTTTCTTACACAAATATATACATATTTCAAACCTTGATATTACATAAAAATCCGGTCTCTACTCATTTATCACTTTAATTTCACTCAGACGCTATATAACCATAACAGTTTATAAGGCGTCGTAAAATAAAAAAAGCTATATCGCGTAGAAAACCTCCACAACAGCTTTCTTCTATTAAAAATATTTCATGAAATGTAAAGATTCGAAGTAGTGTCTTTTCTTGAGAATCATTAGCTACTGCATGGCTAAAAAGGAGGTAGTTGTGGAAAAAGAGGAGGAAATTCATTTCAAATAATTCTATTACACGCCGCTGTATCACGCATCAAGCATTAACAACGTGTGTGATCCAAATGTTTGTCGTACGTGTAGAAAAGTAGTGTATAGTTCAGCGATCCAACGGTGTGGCCCATAGCTAACACAGCAATTATAGTGGATGGCAAGTAACTTTTAACAGGGCATTAATAATTCTGAGGTTAACATGGAACGGTTTCTGTTTTGAATAGTGAAAATATTCCCACAGGAGATGACTACCAAACGGGCTTTCTGCCCGTCTGAGCGTACTTTTAGAGCCAGCAATAACTCTCATGTGTAAAAGCCTCGGTCGATATTCTCAGAATGCGTGGGACGATCGTAATTTTAATCATGCCATTACAATAATAGATAATCAGAGTAAGAGATGACATATGTGAGCTTCAGTTGCTACAGGAACGAAAGCGTGTTGTCTATTTTGCGAAATAGTGTGACTTTCTGTGCACGTAAAAATGACTTAGTTAATCATGTTACCAATCTGTTAGCGAACGATGGGATACTGGAGGTCTAAAATGAATGAAAGAAGGAAGGAAGGAATGAAATGAAAATAAAAGAGTCATTATCGAAGGAAAATAAAAAGTGAATAATTATTTAAATAACCAATGACAAGAAAAACAGTTTAAAGAAATAAATAAGGAACACAAAAGAATGTGTGTTCTAAATATTGCATTGTTGTTGTTTAGTCAACTATCCGAAGACAGGTCTGAACCTCACAAGTGAGACCAAGAAGGACAACTTATAAAGCAACTAGGCCAGAAGATAATGGGGTAGGGTGGCCAGTTCCTTTCCCCACCATTGCATACATCACCGACTAGCTACATATTACACTGATCAGACTTCAGATGCACACAAACAATTGTCCTTCCTCTATTGGGCGATGAATGGGAAGTCTCGGTGGATGATATTAGGAACAAAAATATATTCAAACACGGCTCTTTCTTGCCTCAATACAAAAAGCCAAACTAAGAAAATAAATTAGATAGTTGTATTGTAGGTTATTTGTACTACTTGATGCACGTTACTACAAGACAAGAAAGTCAATCGTCCATCCATGTAATATCATGATTATTTGTTGGAGTAGGCTATACATCGGAGGCAACGGACCTACTACGAAGTTCAGATCTGCTGTTCAGTGAACATGCGAAAACAAACAAAACTGGGCGCTTGGAGACTAGTGCTCTAATAGAAGTATTTGGCGGCCAGCTCTTTATTAGAAAAGAAGAACATGTATTTTACCAGAAAGAAGTAGAAATTTTTCATTTGAATCACTTAATATTTTTACTATCATTCATTGTAATGTGTAGAGACTAGCAAACCACACACTCATAATTTGTTTCATTTTAAGTTTATACTGATATTTATGTTTCTCCATTTGTTAATTCCAACATTTAATTAAATCTAAACTATCTTAATGCGTTTTATTGTTATTTCAAGTTATCTTGAACTTCCTGAGGGGGAACAGAGGGGCAGAGGAAAGGAAGCGCGTGACGTGGGTGGAGCCAACTGAGTTGTTTGCGTATGCTCCGCATCATAATCTCTTGTCAAGAAACATAGAACTATTTCCTTCACTGCGTACCTGGTGTTAACATGGAGCAGCAACCATAGGGTAGTAATTATGGTGAAATCACGCCACCGCGGAGAAAAAGTAACGCTGTTATCCACAGCGGAGAAAGAAAAAAATTATCGCAAATATAATTAAGTATTGCGAGAAGGAAAAATTAAACAAATGTTTGTTGGAACTTCTTGATAAGGAATATGAGAAAGCGGCTAAATACTCTGGCAAAAGTATTAGTTCCGTGAAGAGAATTAAGAAGAACATTGAATTAAAACCGAATGAACCTCACACTACTCCGGGAAAGAATATGTTTGTAGGCCTAATGTTTAGAAATTATTGCTGTAATAGTT
Source organism: Periplaneta americana (assembly GCF_040183065.1). Classification (NCBI taxonomy): domain Eukaryota; kingdom Metazoa; phylum Arthropoda; class Insecta; order Blattodea; family Blattidae; genus Periplaneta; species Periplaneta americana. The sequence continues at coordinate 123,900,782 of NC_091124.1, read as the reverse complement.
ATGTACAATAGTGTGTGTACTGTGAGCGACATAATGAATTACTGTTGTAAGTTATTCATTTGTTATATTTCTACAAAACATATTATTTCATTACAGAATTATAACTTGTGTAAAGTTGAAGTGGACGACATCGATCAACATGTCATTCGGGATACAATAGGAGAATTCTATCTTGTTCAGAAAGTAGTACCGATTAAGAAGAAAATTCCGAAAGGATGATGCCATTGACGAAATAATAATTAATTTTGGACCAAGCGATGATGGCAACAGCGATAGGGATATGGATTGTGTACAATTAAATTAATGTAAATTCAAGTAATAAGCCTGTAAAATATTGTTATAAGAATATGTACATATCAGCTGTAGGTGTAAGTAGGGTTATATAATGTATAGAAATAGATGTAGCAACTCCGCCATTGCCGGTCACCAGCCCGGATGAGAGAGAAGGCGTGTACACACGATTATATTTAAATACTTACTCATTACAAGTTAATTAATACCTGCTACGAAACTATTTTCTCCTCTCAAAACCGGTGTGTCGTGAGATGATGATGTCTGTATTGAACCCAGTTCTTTTACAGTAGAGAACCGTAAAGTGAAAGAACCAACGTTTTCTGAAAAGAGTCACGTTACTCGAGGGAGGGGCATCCTTGCCGTGCCGTATCGAGCAGTTCGAAAGACAGACTTACGGGATGTACTGTAAGGTTCAAGATAACTTGCAATAACAGTACTTATTGTTAAAAATCAGGGATAGTTATATTTCGGGCAGTATGTAGCCACTGCAACTAAATATTTTTTTGTTTATGGAGTTAACTTTTTCTTAATACTTCGATTTTTTTAGCCTATGTCACTACGACTAATACATAATGTTAACAAAAGTGGTTGTAGGAAGAACTTCGAATGTGATTCATAGATTAATATTCTAACATTTGTTGCGCGTCTCAAGATATTGTCACTGAATAGCTTCAGTGAAGAGCACAGAGCGTCTCTGAGACCGTGTATTTACATTTCATAGATATTTAATATTGTTGAGTATATTTCAGTAACTGTATCAACTTAGATCGAATGGTTTTCTCATTGCATGTGTGGGAAAAATGTGGTGGCTGCCGAAAATAAAGGGGCTGGCTCCTGAAAAATTCAGTTTGTCTGACAGTGAACAAATTATTTTTATTGCATATAAGCTGCCTTTAAATATTGTTCTTCTTCTTCTTATTGTTATTAAATTCAAGTGGTAGCCTATTTTGTATATGAGTACTATTCCTGTTGTTCACCGACTTATAGACACGGGTACACGAATAGATGTAAACATACAATGCCTGAACGTGCACGTTCTCCATACTAAGCGAAGCTAGTATGATCAAAGTACACCTACAAACAGAGTATTCGGACCTTAAATTGCAGTACAGCGCTTATGGAGTGAGTTGTTGCGACGTCAACTGCAGAAAAGTGCGCGCAAGAGTGGCTTAAGCGGAACGTCACAACTACACAATAAATATCTAAAAATTAAAGTTATATCCGAACTGACATTTACCCAAGATTCAACAATGTAAATTATAGGTTTATTTTGTGCCCTTAAACGTTTTATCTCTGGTATTTATTTATTTATTTATTTATTTATTTATTTATTTATTTATTTATTTATTTATTTATTTATTTATTTATTCTGGTGTAGTTAAGGTCATCAGGCCTTCTCTGCCACACTACCAGAAATTCAAATAAAATAATAAAAATAAAAAGGAAAAATTACACTATAAACAAAGTAATGCCACACAAAAATATACGCAGGTTACAGTCACGCAAACTTTAAATGAGCGATTAAGTATCTGTGCCTCCAAGTAATAATTTCATTGGTTTCAAATAATTGGTTAACTGGCGATCTTACTCGTGTTAATTACGTAAGCATGTGCGGCTTACAGCTGTTTCGGTGCTACTTAACACCATCCTCAGAGCCTACGAAAGTTTCGACATGGATTATCAAGGTAACTCTTTGATTGGTTTCGATCAAAGCAGCTTTATTACCGCTTCTTAGGTAGCGGGAACCTATGTAATTGCCAAGAAATGATAAAACGTAGTTCTGGAAAATTGTGGCAAAGATTCGTCTTCACTTATCTTTGTCAGAATTACGTTCAGTGTCGGAGATATGTTTCCAAATAGAAGAGAATGAACCACTCGGCGTACCCCAGTCTGCACAATAGTATAATATTTAATTTGTCTCGTGATTTTCTTCTGTCCTTTTTTTATTTTTTCGTTTTCTCTTGGACAGAGTTCGCAAAGAACCCTGTTTTAGTTCCTTCCTTATAGCATGTATATTGTTCACTCAAATAACATGTCGCTTTAGCAGTTTCTCTAACCGAGTTACTCACATTCACTATCTTTAAAAAATAGTCCAGGACGTTCATAACAATGCTGCGTTTCTTCCACCTAAGCCTACCTTGGAACGTTTCTTCTTAATTTGAGAATCCATTTTACACTCTGATATCTTATAGGCCTATATCTTATTTTATCTTGCACAAGTTTTATTTTAAGAAACTCCAAGCGCAAGCAGACTCGCACACGGAAACACACACACGCACACACATAAAATTACTGTCCTCACTTGTATATAATTGGATATATAACATTATAAAAGTTACTAATGATCGTCAATGCACGTGACCGTCTTAAGATTAAAATGTTTAACTCCGTGAATAGCCTACCGAATGTGTGTATGTTGTACGACAGCTGCAACCTTGAGCTAACGCGGCGTGTCAGAACGAAACAGAACAGATATCCACCCTTTCCTAAATCATCCTATAAGTAACTGAGCTACAGACTTGGAGTTTGTTTTAAAAATAACTTCCATCTTCGAAGGACATTTCTCCCGCTTTGACCCCTTGTACCAGTCTACACCAGTCAACACCAGTCCGCTGGCTGAATTTTTCGTGTTTTCTTGTAAAATTTTCTGACTATGACTGAAAAGAAAGAGACATTCTGCAATTTCTTGTCATTCAGATGCAGGTTTAAACTTACGTACGTGGAGAGTGAATGTTTCTTCCAAGGGTAAAAAAGAAAACGTTTCAAACTGATTTAAAATATGATTTATGACGTGATATGTTTCGTGCACCGAAGATTTTGCATGTGGGGTAAATTTTCAATATACTGAATTTTAAACCCTTAATTACTATGCAAGACTTTTTCATTCACGCCAACAGATGCAGCATCAAATTTTGTACGTAACTATATATTCATGTGTTTTCATCGATTACTATATATTTTACGGAAATGTTGCAACCTCGTTTGATTAGAAAAGGATAGCGCTTATGGCGAAATTCATGAGAAGGAAAGAGACGAATAGATTCCATTCTCTGCTCTACTTCAATTTAAGATCCGAATACTGTATAATTTGTATTCAAGGTAACCAAACGCAGGACTCCACTTACAATATACCTAGCGTGAATATTCTTCAGGAAAGATTGTAGCTCACACACATCATGCCAGAATGCACTCACAACTGAACAATAAGAGACAGAGGTGTTGTCTACCAAGTTCTAAAAGTGTGTAATAGATAGCAGCAATGTAAAAGGAAATGCAGCATTAGGCGTTAGAAACCTGGGCGATGTATTGGTCTTACACCCCACATAATCTAAATCAAATGCTGTACATTAAAATAATGTTTTTCTCGATTTCACACAAAAGAAACTTTTATCTAAAGAAGTAAGGTAAACTGACTTCAGTATACGTTTAAGTAGATGAATGCAATTAATTTTGAACAAATTCATGTAACAGACAATTTGTCTGTGAACAGTATATTACAATCACTTCTCATATTATTTTGCCGGTATCAAAATACTGTATATATTTCAAAGTTACATGGATTGTAAAGTTTATTACTATTCAAAAGCCAGCAGATCGTTGAAGTGAAGTTACGGACAACATTCCTGAACTGCACATAATAGTGAGGATCAGTGGTTGACAGACTTTTAAAAGAGGGACATAAAACATGGCGTTACCGCATACTTGTTTTTTGCATTCATTGTCACAACATTATCACTCTAAGAGTAAAACAATCACATAAAAATTCACTGATCCCATTTTTTCCATAACGGCTAGACTTATTCTACTTCAATTTTCAACATTTATTGCTGCCCATATCTGTACACTCTAAATATGTTTTCCGAAAAGTTTTCAATTCATTGCATAATTATTCTGAAGATAATGTTATTGTACAGGAAACATATGCCCCTCTTTCCCCCATTTCCATACGTTGATTTTGGTGCCATTTGGGCTGAGATTGTTGTCTGAAGAAGTTCTCGTTCAGAGGTACTACAGAGTGTTTCCGAGGTGGTGTTACAAACTTTCAGGGATGATGGCGAAAGGCACATATATCAATTTGAGATAAGGAATCCTGGTCCGGAAATGACCTAGTTGAAAGTTACAAGCAAAAATAGTTCTGTGGAAATGAAACAATTTATTCCTCTGTACAGCTTATTTATGTGTATTTATTGTACATCTTACACATACTGTATTCAACTGACGTTATTTACGTCGTCAACTTACTGTATTCCATTCAGTGTGGTGTCTGAGGGATGGGGACAGGAAACTACACTAAAGCAATGCAGATAGCGTAATGTGTAACGGACATGGTTGGTCCTGATATGCACGTCTGTAGACAGCAGTGTATGTGTACAAGTTGCAGTGTTCAGTCGATCAGGCCTAGTGAAATGGAGGAGTACACGAGAGCGGAATAAGCAGACCTGATTTTCGAATACGGGTGAGCCAATGGGAACAGTAGACAAACTCACAGATTGTATCGGGACAAGTACCCACGTAGGAGACATCCGGCCCATACCATTTTTCCACGACTGTTCCAAAGGCTAAGGGAAGGAGGGCACGTGGTGCCAAATTACAATTCCATTTCCACACAACTATTTTTGCTTATAACTTTCGACTCGGTAATTTTCGGACCATGGTTCCTTATCTCAAATTGATACATGTGCCCTTCCCCATCATCCCTGAAAGTTGGTAACACCACCTCGGAAACACCCTGTATATGACTGAATTCCTCACTCGATAAAGACAAGGAATCCTAATGTCGTTGAAAATAAGGAATATATAAATTTCCTATTTTTTCTCTGAGGTATCGCAAATTTTCACAACTAGGCTACTTTTTGAAATCTGAGAGTCCAATTTATTACAGAACTTTTTCTTTGGCATTTATTTAGTCGAATTCGATCGATCGACAATTTATGTATCCTGAAATCATGGAATTATACTCATAAAATTGACGCCGGAACACAGTTTTCAAGATATGATTCCCCCCCCCCCCCCTCCGTCTCGTCGGCCTTTAGAGTTCGATAGATTCCATAAGGATGTTTACGATTACGGGATTCCATTGTCATCGCAGTGATATACTTTTCGTATTTGATATTCCTGATAGGACCTAACAATTTATATATATAAGTTTTACCTTTTCTTCACGTGAAATTTTCCTAAATCTCATGCAATTTCATACTGCGAACTTGATCTATATCGGAAGATTAATTTTCTAGTTAAACTTCACATGCATAAGGCATATCTTCTAAAACTTATATCTCGCTTTCATTGGCATGCAAGGTCTAATTTCTTCAACGGTTTGTGATTCGTAGCTTTTTTAGCGATTTCACTTTCTTCGTCTGAAACTTCACTGCCTTCATAGCCTTTATCTTTTAATACCTTGAATGACGATTGCAAAATTTAAACATTCATGACCAGGGAAAGGATTTATATGTAAATACATATTTACTTATAAAGCTAATATAATTTATATTTTGCATTATCTTTATGTTTCACAATGTGTAGGGTTGAAAAATCCTACTTTTATTTTCAATATTTTTCCATATTTTAGAGTTTAGTACATATTTTCGTTAATTTCCATATATTTTCCATATTTCATATAAAACAGTCCATATTATATTAGGTTTAACAATAAAACAAAACAAAATTCCATTAACTTTTAAAAATACATTTCAACAATAGAGATTTAAACACATGTTCAGTAATCCCTTTAACATCAGAGTTATTTGAAAATTAGCAGTCCTATCAACAATGGGAAAGTAAGTTACAAAACTGTATTAATTTAATTTAAAATTTTTAACAGACTTCAGTTGTGCAGCTCAACAGTTAAATGCCAGTCAGAGTACACATAGGTTCAGTTTTGTAAATCATACTATAAAGACGGTAAATATGCCAAAAGTACGTCATTCAGTCAATTTAAAATCAAAACTAACAAGTTACATTTCAGAATTTAAAGAAGATGGTTTATCAACTGACAATAAAATATTATTTTGTAATTTGTGTCAGTGTGCAGTATCATCTACACAAAAGTTCCTGGTGCAACAACACATTACAACTAGTAAACATCAGGCCAACAAACAACTAAATTCCAAGCAGAGACAATTGTTTTTAACACAACCAACAACATCGAATGTAAGATCTGAGTTTAACATCGACCTGTGCCGTTCTCTCATCTCTGCTGATATTCCTCTCTACAAACTAAAGAATAAGGTCTTCAGGGAATTCCTTGAAAAATATACTCAACACTTAGGAAGACGTATGCTCCATCCATCTACGATGAGACAATACAGAAGATAAGAGATGAAATTAAAGATAGTTCAATTTGGGTTTCCATTGATGAGACTCCCGACAAAGAAGGTAGACTTGTTGGTAATGTAGTTATCGGTTTGTTAAGTGAACAATATTCTGAACGAATTCTTTTACATTGTGATGTTCTAGAAAAGTGCAATAACAAAACTATAGTTAAACTGTTCAACGAAGCTATGGGTATCCTGTGGCCAAAGGGTATTATGTACGATAATGTGTTATTCTTTATTAGCGATGCTGCCCCTTATATGGTCAAAGCTGGACAAGCATTATCTGTTGTATATCCTAAATTGACTCATTTTACTTGTGTGGCGCATGCATTTCATCGTGTGGCAGAAGTGGTCAGAGACAATTTCCCTAAAGTAGATTTGTTGATTTCATCAGTGAAAAAAGTATTTCTCAAAGCTCCCAGTAGAGTTAACGTGTTGAAAGAAATGTACCCTGAAATTCCATTGCCACCAAAGCCAATTTTAACTAGATGGGGTACATGGCTAGAAGCAGTTGAATATTATGCCGAACATATAGACTCTATTAACAATGTTCTCCTTGCATTGGACTCTGAAGATGCAGTCTCAATTGATACTGCGAAAACAGTTACCTGTGACATAAGTGTGAAGAATGACTTAGCTCACATTCAGCATACATTTTCATGCATCATAAAAACGCTCAAAAGTCTCCAAAATAGGCACCTTTCACTATCTGAAAGTTTTGAAATTATAAATAGTACTGTGGAACAACTGAATCGTGGTAGAGGTAAAGTTGCAGATGCAGTAAGAGCTAAGGTGGACACTGTACTTTCAAAAAACCCTGGATATGAAGAACTACAAAAGGTTGTTGCTGTGATGAGTGGTGAATCAACAGTGAAGATTAACTTGGACTTATCCCCAGCAGACATTGTGAAATTGAATTATGTACCAGTTACTTCTTGTGACGTCGAACGCTCTTTTAGTCAGTATAAATCTATCCTCAGAGACAATAGAAGAAGATTCACTTTTCAGCACTTGAAAGAAATGTTTGTAACCTATTGTTATGGTAACAGACAATAAAAATTGTGTTTTGTTGAAACTACATTGGAAGATAAGGTACGTCCATTATATTTTTTGTTTAGTTTGATTAAAATGTACCAATATTTAACGTACATAGTCATTTTTTTATAATTTTAAGTCCATATTTAATTCCATATTTTGGTAAAAATCCATATTTAATTCCATATTTTGGTAAAAATAACTACATATATATTTACATATTTCATATATTTTTAGTCCATATAAATCCGTTCCCTGTTCATGACCATTGTATTATGTAATCGCATACATGCATAAAAGTGAATGGTACATAATGAGCAGAACATGTCAAACTCGGGTCTACCAGGATTGGTTCAGCGAACGAAGCGATACGTCATGTCTTTCTATATATCTTTGCAATCTCAGGTGCACCGTTTATTGTACTATTTAACTGTCTGTATATTATGAATATGTGATTACGGTCGAGTTTTGAAAACTGCATGCTTAATGCTTAATAAGATAAGCTAGACCTATATAATTTCAAATAATTTTATTGCCCCTGGGTTTGTTTTCTTGCGGGACAGTAATCAGTGTCATTAAATGTATGGCAAAGGATCTGTGCGACACTTTTGAGACCGCTTGAAAATTAATGGATAATCTGCAAAGTAATTATTATGGTATTCGTAAGCAGCGAGTTATTAGGGAGATGCACGAACTGGCGTGTAAATCTAATTACAATTCTAAAGTAATCCTCCAAGAGATAAATTAGCTGTCGTATTAAACTGCGTACACTGGTAATCTTGTCTATCGATAGTTAATAGAACTCAAATTATATGAAACTACTTCATACACGGAGAACTTGGAATAACATTTCATCACTAACATTTTTAGTAAAAAAATTGATTTTCATTATATTTAAACACTTAAATTGGCATATAATAAATCCCTAGCACCTCAAGCCAAAGGCAACACTTTCACATGAAAATGTTGCGTTAAGAGAACTTATAGGTGAACTCGGGGACAAAATTATTATGAATTTGCAAACTATTTAAACTGCAGGTACATTAAAAGTTGTAGTCAAAGGTTAATTGAGTTTCTATAGCTCTATAATGGGTCATTTAGAAATATTTTAAGGCGATAAGAGAAAAAAAAAATTTAATTTGATGAAAACGTGTAAAAAAGAAATTGTATACTCTCAAAACTGAAGTTAGTTAAAAGTAGACTAATAGTATGATAATCTAAAGTATTTCTTTACACAAATTACGAATTTTTACTAAAGCAATTTCGTTTAAAAATATAAATTTTAAAATAACACATCACAAAACACTACTATAATAGTATGTTTTAAAGATTGTTGTTGTTGTTTAGTCAACTGTCCGAAGACAGGTCTGAACCTTATAAGTGATACCAAGAAGGTACCACTTATGAGGCAACTAGACCAGGAGATAATGGCTTAGGGTGACCAGTTTCTTTCCCCTCCATTGCATATATTGCCGACTAGCTACAAATTACTCTAGTTAGATTTCAGATGCGTAAAAACACATATCAAGTGAGATGTACTACCTGATAATAGATGTACATATCAGCCAGAACTCATTTTAAAGATTATATTATTTAAAACAGTAAAAGCTTAACTCGTTACATACTTTATTTTGTTTCTGAGGTGGGTGAACTCATACTCATGTGATGAACACCGATGCACTCAAAAGTTGTGTCTTGTCCCTTAAAATAACTTATTCCTGAATGATTCATTATAACGCAATAAAATAATTAGACTACATCAAATTATACCTGCAAATTTGTGCGCGTCTGCAATTTAAATAGTAGCATATGTAGTGATTTTTCCGTTCGTTCATGTACAAGTACCCTTAAAGTATTGTTCTGAATTTTCTGAGTCATGTAGGTATTTCCGTAAGTTAGAGTATTATTTTGTACAGCTACTTCGTTAGTTTTTTATTTTAATTTTTAAATTTTACATCTTACATTTATTTCTGTATTCATCTTTTTCATGTTTTTTTTTCAGATCTTCATTTTGTAGTTTCATTTGCTCATCTCTTTTTTTCATAATTTTTATTTTTTTTTTTTTCATTTTTGTGGCATTATTAACCATAATTTTGTACTATCCACCTACCACCTGAGCTACACCTTGAAAATGCGTTGAACAGCACTAGTCAAAATTTTCATCCTCACCGTCAGACAAGGACTCGATACTTGATGCACAATAACTACTCGAAGCATCACCGTCTTCAAGACTTTCGATAACGTCAGCCTCCCCATCGTCATCAGAAAGGTTGTGATCACAGGCCACGGATGTTAGGTACGTCTGTGTTCTCCGCGCGACTACGGCTTCAGATAGGACGGGGGCTTTGTGCTGGTAGTTTGCGTTGCAAGTGCACAGTGACAGTCACAACTAATAACAAAGCGGGCACATACAAGTACAGCATACGGACGTGGTAACCGAGTCATGGCGAAGCAATTACATTCAAAGAAGTGCAGGTAAGCGGACGTTTTGAGAACTCACAACATACGTGTTATTAGAAGTGGTGTTATAAAAGTTTAACAATACTACTTTGAATTGTAGGTGAATTGTTTCGTGGAGGAATTTGGAGTAGGTGAAATATTTTCTTCGAATGGAGAATTTATAATTTGTAGATTGTGCCGCACACAAACTAGAGGCTGGAAACGAGCATTCATTGAAAGACATTGCAACACAAAAAAAACATAAGGCAAGTGTAGCTTTATTGGAGCAGGAAGTAAATAAAGTTCCATCTACTTCTCTCTTAAGTCGGAATCTACATTTTTTCGGGACGTCTGCGAGATGATGGTGGGGACCAACATTCCATTCCATAAAGTAGAGAATGTTTTTTTAAGAACTTCATAGAAAAATATACAGAAAAACAACTTCCTTCCGAATCAACTCTTCGCAAAAACTATCTGCCAGATTGTTATGGCAGATGTTTTAAATCAAATAAGAAAAGCGGTAGGAAATAATAAGATTTGGATTTCTGTGGACGAAACGACTGATGAAACAGGGCGATTTGTAGCACATGTCATTGTCGGAACATTGAGTCCTGATGGACCTGGTGAAAAGTTTTTGTTAACCGCAGAGATACTTGGTAAAGTGAATCATGCATCCATTGTAACACTATCTGAAAACTCAATGTCTCTTTTATGGCCAGACGGAGTTAAACGTGAAAATATCCTCCTGCTAGTCACCGATGGCGCTGCTTACATGATGAAAGCAGGCAGACAAATAAAATTAAGCTACCCTAACATCTGTCACATGACTTGTCTTGCTCATTGTCTTCACAGGGTAGCCGAGACTGTGAGGATTTCCTATCCAGATGTGGACCGGTTCATATCAAATATGAAAAAAAAATATTTTTAAAGGCACCTACTAGGTTACAAGTATTTAAAAATATAGCGCCAGAAATTCACTTACCTCCAAAGCCAATCATAACACGTTGGGGTACTTGGTTGCATGCTGCAAGCTACTATGCAAAATACTACGAAAAAATAGTAGACGTGTTAGCAGTGCTCAATAGTGAGGATTGTTCTTCAGTTGCCATAACTAAAGAGTTAGTGTCGGAACAGCTAAGAGACCACATTATGTATATTGAACAGAAGTTCAAGGATTTGTCAAAATATATTAAGCTGTTGGAAACAAGTGCCATGGAAATGTCTAAGTCTCTTAAAGTAGTACAAGACTTGTCCACAGCCCTAGATCAAGTCAGAGAGGGGCCCGCCCAAGCAGTGACACAAAAACTGAATACAATTATTGACAAAAATGTTGGATATTCTGATCTTTGCCAAATACGTGATCAGCTAGCAAGTACTGAAAATCAAACACATAACAGTGACAGTGAATACATTCAGTATTTTAAGTTTGCACCCGTCACAGGAAATATGCAGTGTGTTTATTTTCTAACTTATAAGAAATTAGCTGGAGGGAATATACTGTATATTTCATATTATGTTCATGTCTATTAAAATAATTAGAAATGAAACTAACAATTGATTTATGAACATTTTGATGTCATGTTATAATTAGGCCTAGCCTACTGTTTTTTTCTTATGTATTATTACTATATTATAAATAAGCCATATATAAATTATGTGATAGGTGATAACATGCAATAAATTTCGTTTTTCAATTGGAATTAAGTTAAACTACCTACTGATTAACTTGTTATTCAATTATTTAAGAAGCTATATAAATTTAAATATCTTCTGTTTTAAGTAGCATGATAACCTGATGTGATATGTTGAATATGGTATTATTAATACAGTGAACGATATAAACCGAATGACATAACTAATTGCGACCACTACAAACCACTACAAAACTGAAGTTATCAGTATATAAGTTACCTAATGTGATTTAATATGTTAGATTAAATTTTTAATTTAAATAAAAAAGAACATATAGAGTTGAACAAAATAAACACCATAACTACTTGAATGTGTTGTGATTTCAGTTAGCTGTTTGTTTTAAGGTCCAATTCTCTATTCCTAACATCAAGTTCAAGAATTCTTCTTTTCATCTCAAGATCAAACTCCTTATTTTTTTATATAAAGTTCTGTGAGTTTCATCTTCACTCTATGTTCTTCTTATGTTACTGGTACTTTAAATTCATGCTCCATCCTTTGGAACTGAATTTGATCCTCTGTTGCTTGGTTTTGTAACTGCAGAACTTGTTTTTCTTGCCATAATGCCATAAGTTTCTTTCCTGTCAATGAACTGTCTACTGATGGTCTTTTCTTCTTTACTAGGGGTGGAGTGGAAGTAGGTTTCCTCAGGTCCCTAATACTGAATTGACTGCTACATGGAATGGCTTCTACTTCATTAATTTGTATATTATCCTGAGATACTATTGGTATATATCTTCAATTACCTGATCAGTGGGATTTGAATCGACACCTGCGACAAATGCTTGGGATTCAGAAGCTACAGACTTGTACAGATTCACAGATGAAAAGGGAATTACATTGGAATTTTGAATTGATTGGATTTGAGGAGGAAATTGTGCTTTTCCAATGTTTGCAGATGGATGCTCCACAGATGCGAGTAGTGATGACTGGCCAGGACAATCTGAGTCACATACAGATGGTAGGCCCTCAAGTTGTATTGTGCCAATAATCTCTTTTATTTTAATATAAGTTATTATTGAGTTCGGTTGATTTGGACCTCCACCTGCACCTGACGTGTATTTTTTATCTTCGGAAAATCTTCTTTTACAGGTCTTTTTGAGGTTTTCATACTTCCCCTTTAATATCTTCCAATCTCTTACCGGTACTACAGTTCCACTAATTTCATTGAAACTTTCTGCTAGCTCTTGCCAATCTTTTTCTTTGTCTTTTAAAGATACACTATCAGTTTTCTTACACTCTAATATATCTTTCTTTGTACTAACTAAAGAGGGCAGTAAATCAATTTCTACTGGACTAAAATTCTTACTTTTTTCCCTGAATTCTCCATGTCTAAACACAGGACCTTACAGTGTACGTTAATAAGCTTATGATAATCTGATCAAAATTCATAATGGACGATGAAGCAATCATACAGTGCAACCAACCGTTTACCGAAATAAAAGTAATACAAGAGGATGACACCTATTATGAATATTTAGGCCCTGGGTTTAGGTCACTGGAAAACTGGACAGAGCAAATGTTGACACCCTAACCTCTTTCTTTAACTTTATCCCTTCTATTGCCAAACAAAAATGTGAAACAATAATTGTGCCAATTCACCAAAAAAAGCTGTTTTTATTACATTATTTATAAATATTCATTTTTATTGAGCATGAATTTATTTATTTAACAATTATTTCAATATCCTACCTTAAAATACCTTCTCTTGCTCCCTTGCTCTGGGTATTTGTCCATTCTAGCTAATTATAAACTAGGACCTGTGAATATTACATAAAATAGATAAGGTCACATACTACAATGTTAAAAATAAAAGCTATTTCCCTTAGAATTATCAAGATCCTGGGTACATCAGGTGGGCCTAATTTAGTGGGTTACCGAACACGTTAAAAAGCTGGAAGTTGTCTTCTTGAAATTAATTAAGATCGTGATTTTCGGAGGGAAAGGAATAAACTAAAGGAAATTAATTTTTATATTAAAATGGATCCACACATGTCACCAGATAATGCATATTAACACAAGACACAAATTATTGTACGATCTTGCCTATCAGAGAAAAGTGGAATCGAGAACGCTTTTCAATAAATTCAAGAAAACAGCTGATTAAATGATACACAACACTTCACATGGGTATAAATGATTTATTTATTTGTGAAACTAGTATATGCATTCCTTCTTTATTCGCGTTGATTTGATTATAGCATTAATTCTCTGTAAACAGCTGACATCGTCATCTGTGGCTGACATGTTGAAAATCTGACGCGCCATCAGTAATCTTGGCTCTGATTGGCTAGTTATTGTCAGTGTAGCCAACACATGAGAAGCATGAGCATCTAGTGCCAACATTAGTTTCATCGGGTGGGCTGTCAGATATTTATGGAAAAAATGGAAGCATGTTTAAACTGAATAGTAAAGTTGAACGGGTTTAATTGATCCCAAGTTTAACTAACTTTGGAGAAAACGGCCCTAAACCATGCAATATAACTGCCGCCATTTGTTATGTTGAGTCTCAGCTATTGTGAAATGTACCTGCTAAAACGGTTTAAGTACATGTTACTATTACAGCACCAGCTTTGTCTAGGGTGTGGTAGCTCCTTTACTTGTCTGTGTCTTGCGCATGCGCAGTGTCCCATCATTGGACTTTGAAAATTTTCTTGCGGGACACTAACTGCAGTTTCTCCTATTTCCCTTTCTTCCTCTGCGCGTTTTAAATTTCGACATGCAACTTATATTTTTTCGTGGTGGAACAGTGATAGCGTGCTTGCCTCTGGGTATGGAACTCGCGGAGTCAAATCCAGAAAAAGGCTAATGAAGTACATATATACTTTTCTGTAAAGAAAAACCTTAATAAGTGGTCTTCTGTGGAGGTATTTAATGAGAGGGTACTCATTCTGAAATTGCATGCTCGAACCTGAAGCCTGAAAGAAAAGTCCTCTGGGCAAAGTTTAAAAGACTTTACAGGTAGTTCGTTACTATATGATGGCCTGCCTCCTGTCATAATGTCCAGGTACAAGCTCTGAGTAGCACAACGCAAAATGGCAGAAAGGGAAAATTAATTAAATGAGAGGTTTACGGGTTTAATAACTTAACAAACTTAAGTTACAGCGTTGTAAATATAATAGACTATTAAGATGTATCAATATTGGTAAATTGTTTCATAAGAGATTTCATCAGCACTACGTGAATTATCAGGATACTTTCTTGACTTATATTACAATAACGAACATTTTAATATACAGAGTGTTTCCGGGCTGTGTTACAAACTTTCAGGGATGATGACGAAGAGCACATGTATCAATTTGAGATAAGGAACCCTGATCCGGAAATGACCGATTCGAAAGTTGCAAGCAAAGATAGTTGCGTGGAAATGAAATAATTGTATTCCTCTGTACACCTTATTTATGTGTATTTATCTGTACATCTTGCACAAACTGTATTCATATGACGTTGTTTACTTTGTCTACTTACAGTATTCCATTCATTGCGCTGTCTGAGGGATGGGGACAGGAAACTACACTAAAAAATGGAGAGGGCGTAATGTGTAACGGACATGGTTGGTCCTGATATGCACGTCTGTAGACAGCAGTGTATGTGTACAAGTTGCAGTGTCCAGTCGATCAGTCCTAGTGAAATGGAGGAGTGAAATGAGTCCGGGGTCCAGCACCAAAAGTTATTCAGCGTTTGCTCGTATTGGGTTGAGGGAAAACTGATAAAAAAACCTCAACCAGGGAACTTGGCCCAACCGAGATTCGAACCCGGGCCACCTGCTTTCGCCGCCAGACGCACTGACCGTTACTCCACAGGTGTGGACGAGCCAATGGGAATAGTAGACAAGCACACACCCACGTAGGAGACATCTGGCCCATACCAACTTTCCACGACTGTTCCAAAGGTTAAGGGAAGGAGGGCACGTGGTGCCAAATTACAATTCCAATTTCACACAACTATATTTGCTTATAACTTTAGACTCAGTCATTTCCGGACCAGGGTTCCTTATCTCAAGTTGATACTTGTGTCCTTCGCCATCATCCCTGAAAGTTTGTAACACCAGCCCGGAAACACCCTGTATTTCTAATAGTCATTGTAATATAATGTACATATTAATAATATGTTCCTCATATTTAATTTTTTTCGTAAAAACATATAAATTCCTAATCAGAAGATTTGAAATCCTAAAAAATCCTGAAAAATTGGCTGGAAAAAGAATAATTTAATTTGTCTTGAAACCTAAAAATTAGAGGCTTCTTAATGAACCACTACTATTTATTTTTCCATAGAACGTACAAGCATTGATTGGTTTATCACATCACTCAAAATGTGGACTTCTGGCTTGTGTCATAGCGTAGAAACGTCCTCGGAGACAGACAGAACGACAGATAGGAAGACAATTACAAAGACACAGATAGACGGACGGATGGACAGATGGATAGATGAATTGATGGATGGATGGGTGGATAAGTAGATTTTATTTGCAGGCATTACTGTTGTCTCCAGTTGCACAGAGCATAGAAGTGGCACGTACGCTAGGAAGGTGGGTCATTAATTTTCTCCTGTCATCATGATGATACGATTCCTGGAACGCACTTTGGGTGTTGCTTCTAATGAGCTGTGTTGTTGGCCATGAGCGCGTTCCTGCATACTGTAATGTGGTTAGTTGCCTTTGTACTCAACCCTAGCCTGAATCAGACTCAATTTCCAATGTAAATCTATTAAGTTGCCTTTGAATGGGTTTGCAATTCAGGTCTTGCATAACTGCAGTTTGAAATGGACCCTTTGCAGCTCTCTACGTACATGCGAGCGATTAACTGATAATCTGTATGGAGATGAGGGAGTTGATTTGCACGTTTCGTTTCAATTTGATAAGAAATTAATTAGACCATACATTTTAGAGAAGTGGTGATCCGTGGCTCTGTTAGGCAGCTGACGATTTCTCACAATCGCGGTCGTGTCGTTGATCGGAAGAGCTGACGTGAACGAGCTATTTGATTCGGTGTGACTGCTTACTGCATTCGTAAAAAGGAATGGAAATATTTATTTGAAAGTAAGTTCATAAGAACAATTCTAATTACACACGTATTTAACAAAGAGCGGAAATAATTGAGCTGGTTAGTTTCTAAAATTTAACGTGTCCATGTTAAGTCAAACTAGAAAGAATGAAAAAATTGCTGTGGCTCATGATTTTGTATTTACAGATGCGGAATAAATTTCATAGTGTTAATCTCATTCCTGTTATTTATTTTAACTTATTTATTTAACTAGCTAGCTAGTGAGTACAAATTAAATTTATAAAACAAAAATGTTTCTAGAACTAGCGTAAGAGCCAGGCTCGTGTACGGTGTGGTCTTACTCAATAATATAACACAACATTTACAAGGACAGTTTACTAAATACAGTAAGTAACAATACAATGGTGTTCACTATACTGACACAGTTTTAATTTTTGGTGGAAAAACCTGGTATGATGCATATAATAATTCAAATAATGGACTTAAATTAATAGAAAAATGGTTTGACATAAACTATCTTTCTATCAACGAAAATAAAACCATAATTATTCCATTCTCATTATCTGAAAATTGAAACAAACATCCTACATCTATATTAAGTATTAAATTATATAACTCTGATTGTTGTCTTATACAATGTAAATGTCCGATTATTAAAGAATCCTCTGAAATTAAGTATTTAGGCATAATTTCGATAATCATTTAAAATGGTACCAACACATTAATTACCTTTGTAATAAATTACGTAAAATAGTATATTATATTGTTTTATTGAGGAATTACTTGTCAATAAGTTTATTACGCACAATATATTTAACTTTATTTCAATCGATAATTATGTATGGAATTATAGGATAGGTAGCTCATTTAAATCCAATTTTAATCCACTTTATTTATTACAGAACAAATTAATTAAAATATGTCTTCATAAACCTATTGATTTTCCATCTCAAAAGTCGATTTTAGACTTTAATGTACTTAACATAACACAAATTTATTATATTGTATTAATAAAATTCATATATAAAAATCGAAATAATTTTGAAGTGTATTCTCATAATTATGGAAAAAAAAATATGAATTCTTTAAAATTGTTTGAACCAAAATATAACACTGTTACAGTATTTAATCATAGTAGTAATTTAGGCTCAAGAATATATAACAAATTTATATTTAAAGATCCTAATCTTGTCAATTCTAATAGTTATAGTATTAAATTAAAAAAGTTATGTATGGATTTTATAAAAATTGAAAAATTGTAAATTTAAATTTATAGCCTATATTATAATTGCATAGCAGACATAATACAAATTCTATTGTCTACTTATTAATTCCAATTCAGGAATCCGCCCCTGAGCACGAGTTGTACTCTTTCAGCGGCGAGCTAAAGTTTTTCTGTATATATTCTATTTTATGTTACAATTATTGGCAAAATAAAAATAAATAATAAATAATAATAAATAATTCAAACCAATAAATACAACACAAGAGCAATAATAAAGAAGAAAGAGAATAATAGAGAAAAATACACATTTAATATAAATTGATAATCCGACAGTGATATTCAATAAAAAAACGTGAATATAGTCGACAGAAATAAAAGCTAAAAGAATACATTTTTTAATATTATATACCATGGATAATTTTACAAATTTCTCTTTTAAAAGCTTCAATTTTACAATATTTCAAATTTGGAAAATGGTTTGTAATTTTATTATAAAGTCTTGGGCCGAAATTAACACCATGTTTGAGAGTTGCACTTGTATGACATTAAGCTCAATTAATGGAAAAGTAGACTTTTGTCGTCAAGTACGATATTCACGTCGATTAGATTTATGTTTTATTTGATTTCTGTGGTAGTAAGTTAGTAACTATATTTATAAATTTGTTCAATAGTTAATACATTAAAATCTGTATGAATTAAATTTGTTGGCTAATCCATATTTTTGGTCAGACAAATTTTTATTAATCTTCTGTGTAATAAAATTAATGGATTAAGTACATATTGGAACTATTGTAATAATATTTGTGCTAATTGTAAGTAAATATTTTAAAAAATGTGTTGGACATGAAGAGTTTTGAAAGGTATAAATGGACATGTTGTGATTTGCAACACTTTCTCTGGGACAAGTGAAGTTTCTGATTGAAAATGAGAGGAAATTAGTGAACCTTTCGTTTAAAATTAATGTTACAAGGAAAGGAAGCAACACTTCTTCTTCTATTATTATTATTATTATTATTATTATTATTATTATTATTATTATTATTATTATTATTATTATTATTATGTTCTAAAAATATATGAATACGTAATATTAATGTTAGTACGGTATATAAACTGAATATTTCTTTTAATTCAAGTCTGAAAATCTCTTCACAAATTAAGGTCGTTGTCTCCCATTTAGGGATCATCTTTCTCCTGTTCTCCTTGGTTCTCAATTCCAGCAGAATGAATTAATCTTTCATGAAATTTAAGGCATCGAATTGTCTGCCAGTTATAACCTCATCACCGTAATACTTTCTGATAAGGTTCGTAACATCAGTGACCTTTGCTGGTTTAGGTACAACACCTAAACATATAGGTACAGGAGTAATGTATGAAATGCTCTTCCTTTTCCTGCAAACACGTTTTGATGCAACAATATATTCTGTAATGAGATAGTTTCTCCCTGAATTGATGAAGTTTATTCCTGTATAAAAATAAGTATTTTAGATGGAGCAAATTAGAAATACCAATTTGCAGATGGCTTCAGAATTTCAGTCACACTCTCCTTGAAATCAAAGAGCCCTAGAGCAATAATCAATGTTCAAAAATTTAAAAAAAAAAAAAAAAAAAAAAAAAAAAAAAGTCTCTATATTCATCTCGGTTTGCAATGACTCCCCCTCTTCAAACAACTTTCTCAAAGCGCCAGAATACTCTATCAGGCAACATGTAAGAATGTTAAGGGATTGGAAATATTACTTTTATAGTGATTATATTCATTGGTGGCTTATCTTTCAGCAACTTACTCATCATACCTAACATGGTTTAATTTTTATTTTGTTCCATTCTATGTCTGTCTTTTTTTCCATGAAGACACATCCCTCGTCATTCTTCTATCCCGTTCTGGTTCTGATGGAGAGATTTTACTCTCAAAACATCTCGTCTTGTTTTCTGAATCTATTTCAAAGCAACAAACAATTTTTATCTGAATGTTCAACTTCTTTAGAGCTATTAGTAATGTAAATTATGAGGAAATGCATTTAATATTAGAAATAAATTGTTCACTGATGAATAATTAAAATTTTTATTGCATTACCTTTGATTTTTTGCCAGTAATAACTAGAATAAAAAAAACACTAATAATATTATAATTTAATTTTATGAGAATATGTTGACTTTCGCAACGTGAGGTACCATGGACATGTTTGATTTTGAAACAAAACAGAAAATTGATTATTTAATATATACGTGAAATGTTGGATATTGGAATAAAACGTTTTGCCATTCTATGCAGACGTCCATGAAGAACACATAGCATGCACTAACTCATTTTTTTTTTTTTTTTTCAAATTTTATGGACATGCTGAGTTTTGGAACTAACTGATTCAATTGAAATATTCGTTTCTATTATGAACACAATGAGATTTGATAAGATTAAAATTCAATTAAAAGTGCGGTATTACGGAAATTACTTTCAGTTAAGGGAGAAGGTACAATTTAACAACTTCAAAAATCGATTTTTTTAAATAATTAAAAAAATATGCACCATTTATTTAAGTTTAGTTTGGTAAAACAATTATTTCAATACTTGTGTTATACTTTCAACGTTATGAGCTTTAAATGCAAGGCGCTGTAGATATTATATCTTCAACGCTATTTTCCTACTAACTACATTTTGAAATTCAATTACGTGATAATACTGAAACTACTGAACAGAATTTGATGAATTTATTTCTTGTGCACATACATATTATTATCTACAAAAATGACCATAGTGAAGCCCCTGTTAAATACTTTGTCTAGAAAAATAATTTTGAACAAAAATGTTTGAAAACATGTTACATTTAATTTAAATATAAATTTAAAATATTATATATACAAGCTGGGCCAGTCAAACGGAAAGGTTTCAAGGCGCAAATAAGAATGAAAAGTTATTATTGTATCAATTTAATGAGTAGACATGACAAGTACATGAATAACCATTAGGTATGCAACAAGAAAAAATTATTTCTTAAAAATTACGTCAGCCAAGTGACCTCCATTGAAACGCACACATTCTTCGAGTCTGGTCACGAACTGTTGCATAACTCCTCTCAGCATATTGACGGGTATCGCAGCGACCTCTTCTCGTATACGTTGTTTTAGGGCTGGAATTGTTCTGGGTGGATTGTCCCCAAATACCTTCGTTTTGTGGTAACCCCCTAAGGATGAAATCACATACCGTTAAATCAGGTGACCTAGGAGGCCAAGCGATATCCCCGTTCCGAGAAATGACGCGGCCCGGGAACAAAGCATTCACAGCATCCATCGAAATCTTGCGGTGTGGCTTGTTGCTCCGTCCTGTTGAAACACTGTACTTTCATTCACTGGAAAATGGGCGAGTTGTAGTGTAAAAAAGTTCTGTATCATTTCAACATATCGCACTGAATTAACACCACTGCATTTCCGGCCTCATTCTGAAAAAAACGAATGGGCCGATTATTCCAGTTGATGAAACCGCGCACTATACCGTTACCTTATGGGCATGGAGAGATTTCTTATGAGCATTAAATTTAATTAATTGCAGTTTGCAGGAACGATGAGCACCATTTAACAAAACATGGTAGTGAGAAACAACCTGTTTATTAGGGAACGCGGAGATAGTGACGTCACCGCCTAAGGAGTCATAAATTGTAAAGTAAGTAGGTAGAGAAGAGACTGTTATATTCATTCTTACCCTCTCCAAATCTTTCCGTTTGACTGGGCCATCTTGTATATCTAGAAATCTGATTGTGGTTAGTCTTGTAAAGCTATGTAGGAAAAGGAAAATAGGTGAACATTCAAATTTTGAAATGTGGTTGAGTTGAGGAGGACTAAACGCCATTTTAAATAATTAAGTGATATACTTAAATTTATGTCAATGAATTTAGAATCAATTCACTATACCGTTTTATGTATGTTAATTTGCAACAGTGTACATATAAGCTATGTACACTGAGAAATAAATGTTTCATATTGCAAATTCTTCAATGCTCAAAGCTACACCTATTACCTTAATGGATATATTGAGTGTATTTCATACGAAGACATTGATATATTACTCTTAGTTTATTAATAAGTGGGGTATTGCTTTCATTATTCGTTTAAATGGATCAATAAAATTTATATTGTCTTCTAAACAGTAATATACCCTACCGAACAGGAAATAATTGCAAATCATCAGCGACAAAAAGTGAAAGTAAACCAACCATATTGTTGCAGTGACAGGCTAGAGTAGAGAGAGGACTCGCCACGCTGCTGGTAACGCAGGTTGGAATCTCGTATCCATATGGAATTTGTGACAGAGAGAACGCTGTTAGATGGTAGATTTTCGCAAGGTACTAGTGGAATTTTACTATTACTTCATTAATCATTATAATCATCACACTGTTGCGTATCGACCACTTCATATCGTGCACGAAGGGCAACTCTCTGTGGCAAAAATGTTTACGAATACAGCGTGTTCCTCTTAGGAGGAGACACTGGGATCTCTATAAGACTAGTCTGCAAGAATACTCTGTAAAAACCATTCGTCTTCAGTTAATTTGTCAGTTTCGTCCAGAACCACCCTCGCTGATGAACGTAATTGTACGTTCATAAACTGGTTCAATTTACTAGTGAACCACTGCTGTTTTTAAGGTTATTTACTTTTATAATTGCATGAATGATCTCGAAATTCTTTTGAAAAGGCGAAAGTCCATCCTAATCTGTGATCTGGACTTCAAGCAAAACATCCATAAAAAGTATCCGCAATTTAAGGAACATTATATTAATACATGGCTTTGATTGATTGAAATTGAAAGAATTCTTTATTACTTACACTCCATTTGGTAAACTGACATGTGAGAAAACTATGCTCTGTGATTACAGTAAGTGGAAAGTAAAATAAACTATTTAAGATCACAATTCACATTTTATGTTGTCTTAATAGCTTCTTTAGATATGATTACAATTTCAGTAATCATTTTTTTTGTTTCTAAATACTATGTGTATGTAAACCGAGCTGGTATAATATGAATGATCATTATAGTGATATCCTTACTGAATTCTGCAAGCCTCCATATTTACAACAGAAAAGTTAACCAAGGATTACAATTTATTACAAATAAAATTCCGTTTCTGAATAACCTTTACAGTTAACAAGTCAGCATCACTAAATCCATTCGCGTACAATGGTAAATCTTTAACATTAAATTATGTTTTATGAGATCCAACATGGTCGAACGAGCGATGGCAAGATCTGCAGACCTTTTCTAAGTGGATTTCTGTGGATATTTCTACAGTGATGCCTCAACGCGTGGCATGTTCCCTCCTCGTTATCGGTTTGCCACTTCGGGAATGAAATTTCACACTGCCCCTAGTGAATGCGCGTTTTTCCCACCCCAATATTGCTGCTTTCCTTTACAGTTCCATACGATTTTATATTCATGGAATCCACGGTGTCGCCGGATTGGGGTTTTTCATGAAGCCAAACCGCTATCACTAACCTCTGCTCGATGGTATACGGAGTCTAATCAGACATGTTTTTTCATTACTCCCACTGCTTTGTTACGGGGATTATGAAGGTTCACAAGATTATCAGCACGCTACCTCAATGTTTATTAAGTTTTGCACAAACTGTCACTACTCGGTAGAGGTGCTGAAAAAATTGGTTTAGATACCTTCAACGATATGCGTGATTTTAGTCCCTCTGACAAACAAATGACTTGAAATATGACGCCTGTCTTGTATCCGTGTACAGCAATGTTTTGTAAACTGTTGAGTGGATTTTGTTGATATTGAGATCTGTGAGTGGAATAATCATAAATGACGCTATAGGAAAATAAGTACTTTCCAAAGTCTTCCATTAGCTATGAGAATACAGTAGTTTCCATTTGATATACATCGTTACATTTGAAGTTCATTTCATTTCATGTTCAGGTTACTATTTCTATAATCAGAGATAAATACCATTGTGCTGTAAAGAACATTAAGTTTAGAATGAAGAAACCATAAATGTTATTAACCAGCTTCGAGAACGGGTAGTCAGTCGAGAGCAGGTCATCATGAGGAGCAGGTAGAAAGGGATGTGAACTATATTAAAAGCCGGGTTATGAACCTACTAAACAGGAAGTAGTTGGGAGGGCGAGAGGAAAGTGCTGGTTAGAGGGGTAGCCTGTGCAGCGATGACACGTTGAGTATGGCGGGGCGAGGGGGGAAGGAGAACGGAGCTTTTCATTGGACCTCACGTGAAAATGTCGTCTGCTAACGAAAATCTGGCAACAGAATCACGGAGACAGTGTAGCCAAACTTCCCAGTTCATTTGCAGTACCACGTGCATTACGAGTCGAATTTCGTACCAGCTTCATTAGCTAGTGCTTTCTTAAAAACAGTAATTTTAATTAGTAATATTGTTGATAGTGTTATCGAGAACTATAGACAGTAGTTATTTTAAACATTTCGGTGACAAACGCTGAACATGCTTTTAATCTCGCGCCACTATGTGGCAATAGAGCTCAGAAAGAGAGCAATAGAACGTTGCTTCCGGTTTAATCGGTTCATAACCTGGCTTTTAGTATAGCAGTGTAGGGCGAGGGTCGGTACCTGGACGGTGCGGACGCTGAAGTGGATCCCTGCAGCTTCAGGCCAGGGGAGTGCGGAACCGACTCTAAGCAGTTTTGCGATTCTGATATTAGCCATACTGTTGGTGATTCGAGGAGTGGAACTGAACTCAGGATCTGTGAAGTGCGGAGTAAGTAGGAACAATCTAAAGACTGGTCTACTGTACAGCACAGTTGCCAAAAACACAAGAGGAACCAGCATATTGAAGATAATTGGAGGTGTAAGGAATGAATCAGGGACATAGTTGTGACCACGGATAAAGGAACTAAATTGCTAAAGAAAGAGGTAGCTGAGCTAAAAGGAAAGTTGCAGTAACCGGAAGAACAGGTGAGAGAGATGGAAGCTGACAACAGGCGAGTGCGCGAGGAAAGACACCAGGAGGTGAGCGATGAGAAGTAGATATTAGTGACAGGAGATTCCATGGTGCGACATGTGGGATAGGAAAATAAGGACCTCGAAGTGGTGTACTACCCGGGGATAGGAATCGAAGAGCTGAGACACAAATCGGAGCATCAGAAGAAAAGGGACGAAAAACTGTATTACATGTGGGGACCAATGGCCTGAGGCGACGATTTGAGTATGTTATGGGAAATATGTACGACTTGGCAGTAAGGACGAAGGAGCTGTAGCCCCAGGAAAAACAAATTATCTGTGGGATAGTGCGGCGAAGAGATGTCACTGGATTCGAATTGGACGAATCAATGAGGGATTCGACTGGGTGACAGATAGAACGGGAGCAACATTCGTGGACCCAAATTCGTGGATCGGTGACTGGGACCTGGGACATGACGGAGTCCATATAAATCGAAGAGGAGCGACCTAACTAGAAGCGCTGTTCTAGAGAACGGCATCAACGGGGAGGAGCAACGACCGGAAATGACGACGGCAAATACTATGTACTATTAGCGACGGTGACAACGGGGGTGACGGAGGCGGTAGCGGCGGCCACAGCGGAAACATCAGGGATCGCAATATTATGTAATGTGGTTCGAATTTTTTTTATACTGCAGGTCAATTGTAAAAGCATTTATAATAAATCAATTGAATTCTGGAACCTAGTAGATTCGCATAATCCTGACGTCATAATAGGAACGGAATCATGGCTTTCCAGCGAATTAACAGACTTGGAAGTATTTAGAAACGATTATGTGACATACAGACACGAGCGTGTAGGAAGAGGAGGAAGAGGTAGGGAGAGCGCGGAAAAGTTTTAAGACTAGGAGTTCGAAATATTGGGTGTAGACATAGCGGATGATTATTCGCGAAACATATTACACATCGTCGGTTTATACAGGGCTCCGAAAGAAGGCTTGAACGTACTGTTAATATTAGAGGAGAAAATTCGCTCCGGCACCGGGGATCGGACCCGGGTTCTTAGTTCTACGTACCAAGCGCTCTAACCATTGAGCTACGCCGAAGTTCAATCCACAGCACCGCGGATCGAATTCCTCTCCTTCAGTATTTTTCTCTTTGTGGCTTGGCTCCAAGTTCGACTGTATGTTGACATTTTTTTTATTAAATCAACCCATTATACAAGGAGCACACTCAGTTGAGTGACTTGGTGGCCGATATTCCACAGTAATATGCACTGTTGCTCGATAAATCTATGTAAAGATTAATTTTTTGGTCCTACTGAATACGTCTGTTATGGTAACAATTAATATTCGAACTTCGGCGTAGCTCAATGGTTAGAGCGCTTGGCACGTAGAACCAAGGATCCGAGTTCGATCCTCGGCGCCGGAGAGGGTTTTTCTCTTCTAATATTAATTGTTACCGTAACAGACGTATTCTGTAGACCAAGAAATTAACCTTTACATGGATTGAAAGTACTGTGTAAAATAAGAGATATGTTGGAAAATAAACAAATTCGCGGTCAATATGTTATCGTCACGGAGACCTAAATTTGCCCCAGGTAAACAGCAGGATACAATAGAGGGAGGGATGGGTCAGGCGCAGTCATTAGTAAACTCACTCATCTGAAAACATAACTCAACCCAAGTAACAAATAGAGCAACAATGGGACATTCCCTACTAGACATATTTCTTTTAAGATCTTCAGAAATAGTTGCAGATACTGAAGTGATTGCTGGTATTAGTGACAACTACGCGGTAATTCTTGAAATATTATTTAATGCTAAGTACAAGCAAAGCGGAACAAAGATCAAAAATATTTTGCAATATAACAAAGTCGACAAACAAGGCTTCCAAATTATCTCAGAGAAAAGTACTCATTATGGGTAGTAAAGGGCAGTAATGTATACCAATACTGGGTGGAGTTCACGCAGATTATATTAACAGGAATACTGAAATTTTTCCCGGTTAAACGTTTATCAAACAATCCCGATCCGGAATATTATTATAAATACGTTGGGAAATTCAAAAGAAAACTAAGGCAATCCTACAGCCTGCGCAAAGAAAGCGCTGTAAAACAAACAAAATTCACACAATTATCGAAAGAATAGCTTAATGCGAACAAGATAGCTCAGGAAAATTATCTAAACAAATTTTCAAAAGGTAAACAAAACGGCTGGGGGAATTTTATAAATATGTGAAGGGACGACGCAAGGAAAACTATTCGAGCCTCCTTCTAAAAAATGATCTCAATTTATTGTACAGGACAGGGAAAACGTAGAAATAGTAAATTCTTATTATGCCACTGTTTTTGGGATGAGGGAAATAATATCTAATTGAGCTTCTGTGGAAAACACGGGTCAGTTTTCTATCAAGCCTAGGGACATAAGGAGAAGGATCTCTAAATTGAAAACTCATGAATCAGTAGAACCTGATGGTATCGTCGGAGACATGTTAAAATTGAAAAGGAAGCCACGATTCCCTATCTAGTGCTTATATTTCAAGTATCAATAAACAATGGTATTGTTCCGCGAGATTGGAAAGTTGCAATAGTGGTGCCAATTTATAAGTCAGGGTCTCGCTCAGAGACAAAAAATTACAGACTATTCAGCTTCACCTCTATTGTTTGCAAACAGATGGAACACTTGATTTCAGCATATCTAAGGCAGCATTGAAATGATTCAAATTAGTTACATAATTGTCAGCAAGGGTTTCGGGGGGCTACTCATGTGAGAGTCAATTGGTAACTGTATGTCAGGATTTAGCAGACAGAATACATTCAAACAGCCAAGTAGATACAGTGATTATTGACTTTTCACGCGCATTCGATGTAGTTCCACACGATATATTGTTGGTTAAACTACAATCAATGGGGGTTGATTTCAGAGTACTCCAGTAGTCAAAGAATTTTTAACTTGTTGCACTCAGAAAGTACAAGTGGGGAGGAATTATGGAGCCTAATAGAAATTAATTTCGGAGTCCCACAGGGGAGTGTCTTGAGGCCTCTTCTATTCCTGGCTTTTGTAAATGATCTGTCAGTTAACATCTTGTCCAGGGTTCGCTTAGTCGCGGATGATTGTATCGTACACAGGGAAATAAAAAGTCATGAAGATACTACTCTTCTTCAGAATTACATTACTGTAATAAACGATTGGGCATTGGCCTAAAAAATGAAAGAAATTCTCTAAAGAGCAAATCCGTCCATTTTACAAGAAAAAGAAATAAAATAATCACATCTTATACGTTAGACAGTGAAACCATTCCGGAAGTCAACAAATGTAAATATCTAGGAATAAATTTTACCAGCGATCTCGGCTGAGGAGAACACATTACTCGCAAAGGGGGGAAAAGCATGGAGAGCGTTACATTTTGTGATGAGAATGCTAAGAAAAGGCTCTCATAAATACAAAGAGATTGCATATAAGTCACTAGTTCGTCCAGTAATGGAATATGGTGCTGCATGTTGGGATCCTTACAGATTAGAACATATTAAGACATTGGAAAAGATTCAAAAACGGGCTCTAAAGTGTTGTCGTAATAATTCAACATTAAAATGAGACACACTCACGAAGAGGAGATCGCGAATTCGATCATGCGCAATGTTCAAAATATACAGAGGTGAGCCTGCCTGGAGAGAAATAAAGAAAGGTTGCAGCCGCCAAATTACACTTTAGGGAATAACCATTCACATAAATTGAGGGAAACAAGACAGAGGACGGACACTGGAAAGTTTTCTTTTCTCAATCGCACTATCAGGGACTGGAATGCTTTACCTGTAGACTTACTAAAGGCTTTACCAATGACCAAAAATATATTTAAAAATAGGCTTAAGGGCTTTACTATTAGACGGCAGCATATTGTGTACGCTATTTAAAGGAAGTAATTGATGTTTGTCATTTGAAGTGTTGTATCAGTGAAGAAGTGTGTTGTTTCAGTGAAGTGTGTTAGTGCCAGTGAAGTTTTATAGTTTATAGTGGTAGTGCAAAGTATTTGAACAGTGAAACGTTTTTGAAGTGTTAGTGAAACGGAAGAGTGTCAGTGAAATGTGTCGTAGTTCCAGTGCAGTGAGTGAGTTGACAGAGAAATGAGTGTAGTGCTGAAATGTACTTGTGCATGTACTATGAACATATCATACTGTTGGGTTTTAGTTTGAACTTAGGGTTCAGATACAAATTAGATTTAGTTTAAATGTTATTTTCAGTAATCGTGCTTCATTTAATTTATGATGCTCCTTGGTAATATTATTATACTATTGTTATTATTTTATTATTACATTATTATTTATTATTAATTTATTATTTGATTGTATGTATTATTAATTGTCATTATTGAGTGTAATTAGTTACCACTGCCACCGGGTATTTACCCATTTGCACTGTGAATAAATACAAACACATACAGGAGTTCATATCACAGGCATAGTATTATACAATTTTTTGTAACTTGTATATCGACCAATTTTTCTAAATTGTAAAGCAAAGTGGTAGGACCTGTATGCGGAACTGCATCAGAAGACTATGTATTGTTCTATAGCTTGAAACAACCGTGCAGTTGGCGACCACAGACTGTAGTACCGATATGTTGGAATGACGCATAGCTTGATAAGCCGCAAGAGAAGTGCATTGCATTTTTGTAGTATAGACAGTCATGACACAAGCACGCACAGAGACAAAACGGAGCAACACTTCACGTCTTGTCACTGATGGACATTTATTGAATTCATAGAAGCAAGAGTGGATATTGCATGAGATGTGTAAGAAAACAAAACACACTGTCACAGTAGAGTCAAAACTACAATAGAATTTTAACGTTATTAGTATAAATTAACATACTCGTACTTATGGTAAAGACATAGTAGACACAGAAATAGACTACATAAAAGATTGACGCATGCAGAAGTACAACATGAATTGACGTGTCTGTTCCTGTGCGTGTGATATTTAAAGAGGAGTTTGAGAATCTAAACATCTGAACTGCCAAGTTATGTCAAAAATGTATTGTGTCTCGGGAGGAGAAAAGCAGTAGACAGTTTATGCAAAGAAATTTAAATGATCGCATGTAACTCCATTTCTAGCATAAGGCGTCTGAGTACTGTAAACAAGCCGATAAAATACATCTTAATTTTTAATCTTCAATAAATGAATATACAAATTCATTAGCATTAATCCTGGCTGTAGTCAAGTTAGATAGAACGTAGACAGTCCAATCCAGTATAACAACGCAGAGAGATGTTTGATGTAAAATAGGTCCCTTCTACATAGCTTTATAACTTGACTTTGTATTTAAGGTTAGTTGCTAGCAGCACAAAAAATGGGTTGGTTGTCAGTTTCACGGTCGCTAGTCACACGAATCTGTTTTTAACATCGTGTCCTTTTTATTTTTTACGGACTAGGGCACGAAGTTTTGCATCACTGCCTGTGGCTTATTGTGCTGACTTTCTTAAATAGGGACGATTGAAGTTTACAAGATCACATTCCTGTAGGTATCGTGATTCACTATTTGGTGCTATATATCGATTCAGAACACAACATCCCGTCCGACGGAGTCTGCGACGAACGCTCCTCCGTCCCCTTGAGAGTTCTGCAGTCTCCTTAGATCCACGCCGTCTGTATGAAAATCCCGTTAGTACTTCCTGCTGCATCCTGTAGTGATCTGTACTGTAGGTATCGTGATTTGGTTCCACCTATCGATTCAGCCACGTAACACCCCGGTCCGACGAAATCTACAATGAACGCCCCTACGTGCCCCTGAGTGTTCTGTAGCGTCCTCAGATCGATGTCATCTCTATGCAAATAACGGTAACTTATAGGGATATCCTGAACTAGCACCAACAAATAGCGCAAGTGTACTTTGAGGGATGCGCTTTGCGTGTGCATTTGTTTTTCGGTATATAAACTTTGAGGATATACATTGTGTATTAGTATATTAAATACTCTTAAAACAAATAAAAATGGCAAATTTTTGTAATGTTCCAATAAGTAAAAACCAGGGAAAGCTTATTGTCTTCAATCAGGTCCCGAAATATTCGGAATATATGCTTTAAAACTTAAAAATATAAGTAATTAAATTGGCCTCGAAAGTGCTCGCTGTTAAACAAAAGTAACTACTTCAAGTAAGGAATTGTTGACTACAGTTTCATTTTGGAAGAGGAAAAAGAAAAATTAATAAAAACATGTGCAACATCGACAGCAAGCTATGTTAGCTTAGATTGTATCCAGTACTTCTAGGAGTCGTCGAAGTTTACACCTGCAGTAAACTCTCGGTAAACTGGGATGTTTATTATCCAGGACGATCCATAGTGAAATTCATTTCGTGAATAATGTTTTTAATGTACTGTACCCTAATTATTAAAACCATGTTTTAACTTAAAATTTTCAAAATCATCCTACATAGTATTCAAAAGTGCATGTCCTTAACCTACAAAACGCACAACTAATCGTGATACTACTGCGATCATATTATACTTATTATCCTATTAAAAACTGCATTTGATCTTTCTGCAACTACAGAAAAAAATACAAAGAATTCAATCTCGATAGTTCCTTCCCTAAAAAAATAAAACCACATTGGTGGATGCATATCCTGTTTTTAGTGTACGGTTCTTAAATACTAATCATGAAAGAGAGCAATATTCACCTTCGACATCCCGGTAGTTCCTATTTTTTTATTCGTGCACCTCGTTCTCAAAGTTCTCGTTTAGGTTCATGAACATTCAATTTACTCGTATCTATATTCTGCATACTGCAGATTTCCCCACCCATCTCGGGGAATCGCTCAATATTATACAGGTTTACGTTATTATTTATTGTAAATTAAATTAAATTATGAGGTAAGAAAATATTGAATTATATTAAATTATACTAGGTTATACAAAATAATTGTAAATATAATTTTGACACGCACAGAAAACCAATAAGCGGCAAAACGTAATCAACTGTAGCATATGGCATAACATAGCCCTACAACATCTTGCGCCACATGGAAGCTCCTGTCATCTAGCGGTAAAACTTCGCATAAGATATCCCTATTCTTCTACTTCCTAGTTGACTTCGAAGTATTAAAATATGATAGATGAATTTTAATTTAATGAAACGAAATAACTTCTATATCCAAGGCTGAAAGTTATCCAGCAATTCTGCTTCAATTTCACAATATTTTACTCACGTGTGGAGTTCTTAGGGAATCGCACTGTAAAGCTGAAGCCCTTAGCACGTGCAGGTATCCTGTATTGAATAAGCGCTGCATTCTGCGACGACTCCATCACTTGCTTCACTTTCCGCTGGCCGCAGAATTCTCGGTATCGCAGATTCAGCGGCTTCGGGTGGTCCTCCGGGCTTGGGAAGAACTGCCGGTTTAGCTCCCAGCCATCTACGAACTGCATGCATATAAAAGATTACAATCACTGTCCACAGTCATCCCACTCATATTTCAATGCTAATCCTATCCTTTTCTAAATTATCATGATTTATCCCACCATCTTGAATTCTACATTATGTCTTGCCATGCATTTCCATTCTCGTCTCTATTCTACTTTATTGCGATTCCTGTCATTTTCAATTCCATTTTATTTCTGCTAATGTAATCTATTTTAAACTTATCCTTGTTAATTACTTATTACACATATTATTTTATTTCAATCCAAAATATTTCGTTTCCTATTTGTTTTATATTTCAATCATTACATCTCATTTGATCCATTCTAATCTCACTCACACTTTATTCCATGTACTTATTCGTTTCTATTTACCTTTCACTATTCTCTTACCTTTATTCCACTTATTTCAACCATCGTGCCATATTTTCTGTTGTGCTCCATTCCAGTGTTCCGCAACCTTTTTTTTTTTTGGGTTGGGGACAACTCGCCACAGAAAATTGGCCACAGAGGCAACTCGCCACATAATTGAAATTCGTATCGAAGAAAATTCGCCACATAATTGAAATTCGTATGAAAGACAATTAGCCACACATTAAAATTCAAGGCAATATTCAAATTCGCTACAATTTATAATATATATCTATGGTAACACAAAAGAAATCCAGAAGCTGTAAACTAATTCGGAACTATGACGGAAGAAATTCGCTTCACAGACTCAGAAAGAGGCCTGACAAATTGATATATCTTGGCTACATGTACACGAGACTTAGAGAAAATAAGAATGGAGTTGTTTGGCGCTGTGACATGCGTGGCGGGTGTAATGTAACAGTCACGTTGTCAGAAGATGGAAGCAGTGTCGTCAAAGAACCGTCTGAACACAAGAATCATTCTGCAGACTAGGGAAGGATTAGGGCAAAGGAATGTGTGGATAACATGAAGGCAACGGCGAGGATTTTCCGAGAACCAACATCTGTCATTATTCAAAATGAATTACAGAGTATTGCAAGCGAAGCCAATGTGAATCTACTTAAGAAACCATCTATTAAAAAAACTGTGCGCCATGTCAGGAAGCTGCACCTACCACCTGAACCAAGGAATATTGATAAACTGAACGTTATAGCCGGCAGATACACTAAGACCGTACAAGGAGATAGGTGGTGGCTGTTGTATTTTGAACCGGAGGACAACGTGGAACTTATCATACATTGCCACTAATTCACATTTAAATAAATTATTACGGTCCCATTTTTGGATAATGGACGGGACCTTTATGTCCGTTCCTTCAATCATGCTGCAACTTTACACTATACATGTCAACGTACAAGGGAAATGGATGCCTGTAGTAATGACGCTGATGGAACTGAAAACCAGGGAGGCGTATCACTCTTTTGAGTATTGAAATGAGAAGTAGGGGGACGTTTTGAAAATCAATTAAACCCAAGAGTCATATCTATTGATTACGAAGTAACTGTTATAAACTAATCAAAAGTGAATTTGATGGAGTTAAGGTAGCTGGTTGTCTTTTTTACTTTACCCAGTCTTTCTGGAGACGGCTTCAGATCGAAGGATTGGTGCAGCAATATAATGTTGAAGAAAATTCAGAATTGAGGGCACAGTTCAACTCACTCGTCTTTCTAGCTTTTGTTCCATTAGGGCAGGGGTCGTCAGCACAGAGCACGCAGGGGCTAGCCTCTCTTACCCGCGGAAAACGCAGTGCACTATAGTGCTCTCGTAGCTGCTAGCGAGTATGCTCTCTATCTCTCCCTGTTGCACGACAGTGCACATGGGACGGCACCGCGTACCCATTGCACATTTCAGCGAGTGCTAACGACCACTGCATTAGAGGATGTCCATGAAGCATTTGACCAACTACAGGAAACAGTGGAAGATGATCTGATTAGGATATATGATTTCGTAGAAGATAATTACATTAAAGGGCGACGACGTGGACGAGGCAGACAACAGCCACTCTTTGCGCCTGATACTTGGAACTGCTACGATCGTGTCATTGAAAATCTGCCAAGAACTACTAATACATGCGAAGCTTGGCACAGGAGGTTGAACCTATTAATGGGGAAAACGCATCCTTCCTTGTATCACGTGCTGGAGCAACTGCAGTTGGAAGTGGACAGGTGCATAGAGAGATTGGAAGGTGGTCATTCTCCTACCAAAAGGAAGCGGAAGTACATCGACATGGACAGATGAATATCACGTGTAGTTCAAGAATACCCGCGGTACAAGGCACAAGGCACCGTCAACCAGTACTTGAGAGCTGTAGGCCACAACCTAGCAGGACATTTTTGAAGCCAAATTTACAAGTACATAGCAATTCACTTACTTAGCGGAATTTACAATTATTAATCTCTGTATCCATTCGCACATTATAGAGCTTCTGGAAAAGTCATGGATTTATCTTTGTACCTCAGTGTGTCAAATTGTCCATCTGTGGCAAATTGTCTGTTTGTGGCAAATTGACTATCTGTGACAAATTGTCTATTTGTGGCGAATTGTCTCTTTGTGGCGAATTGTCCCTATTACCAAATTACTGTGGCCAATTGTCCCAGTTACCAATTTTCTGTGGCCAATTGTCCGGAACCGCCTTTTTTTTACTCACGGCACACCCTAGACAGACCTAGACTCAACACAGCGAAGCAAATTGTTAATCCCCTCAAAAATATATGATGTGACTCTTTTAATATAATTACGTAATGTTATCAAATTTGCTATTATTATTATTATTGTTATTATTATTATTACAATTATTATTATTATTATTATTATTATTATTATTATTATTATTATTATTATAAAACAAAAATCGACTTTTGCACTTATTAACAATTTGTGAACTTTAATTCACTGTGGAAAGAACACATTTCTAATACTAATATATGCTAATATTAAAGTAAATAACTCTACTCATACTTTCAATATGATAATACTTGAACCTCCTTAGCTGCTGCACACAGGTAGCTGATCCGCGGCGGAACTGCTAACAGTGCATCGTTCTCCATCGATGGATTTAATTCTCTTCCTCTTTAATGTTTTAATTTCAGTTAACGTCGAGAAGCCCAATTCACACATTATGTAGTTGAAAATGACAATAAGATTTTAACTTTTACTACTTCGTGCATCACAATTTTCAGAGGAGATGACAAAGACTTAGCTACAGTGGCTTCGCGGTGAATGAGACAATGGTCGCTCCGTAAGTTGTGATAATACTTCACGTACTTTAGTCACGAAACCTTTCATATAAATGGCCCCATCTGTAAAACGCTAACGCAATACTCCATGTTAATTCATTGCGGACCACATATTCATTAATTGTACGAAATATTTCTTCACCGGTTGCTCGCTCGGGCACTTCTCTGCACAAAAAAAAATGCAATTACATCCACATGAATGTACCGAATGTAGAAAAGAAGTTGTGCGTGACCACTAATATCGTCGATCTGAAGTGAGAACTTCTGACTGCTCTTTACTGTTATTGCAAGTTATCTTGAACTTCTTGAAACTCGTAACGTGGGTGGAGTCAACTGAGTTATTTGTGCATGATCCGCATCATAATCTCTTGTCAAGAAACATAGAACTATTTCCTTCACTGCGTACCAGTAGTGTTAACATGGAGCAGCAACCACAGGGTAGTAATTATGTTGAAATCACACCACCACGGAGAAAAAGTAACGCTGTTATCCACAGCGGAGAAAGAGAAATTATCGCAAATATAATTAAGTGTTGCGAGGAGGAAAATTTAAACAAATGTTTGTTGGAACTCTTGAAAAGGCATATGAGAGAGCGGGTAAATACTCTGGCAAAAGTATTAGTTCCGTGAAGAGAATTAAGAATAATATTGAATTACAACCGAATGAACCTCACTCTACTCCGGGAAAGAATAGTTATGTAATGTTTAGAAATTATTGCTATAATAGTTATGTACAATAGTGTGTGTACTGTGAGCGACATAATGAATTACTGTTGTAAGTTATTATTTTGTTATAGTTCTACAAAACATATTATTTCATTCCAGAACTAGGACTTGTGTAAAGTTAAAGTGG
This sequence comes from Periplaneta americana, assembly GCF_040183065.1. Taxonomy (NCBI): domain Eukaryota; kingdom Metazoa; phylum Arthropoda; class Insecta; order Blattodea; family Blattidae; genus Periplaneta; species Periplaneta americana. Next base: position 123,864,402 of record NC_091124.1, on the reverse strand, counting down.
ACGACTTCGATCAACATGTAATTCGGGATACAATCGAAGAATTCTGTCTTATTCAGAAAGTAGTACCTACGATTAAGAAGATAATTCCGAATGAATGATGCCATTGACGAAATAATATTTAATTTTGGACCAAACTATGAAGACAATGAGGATGATGGCAGCAATGATAACGATATGGATTGTGTACAATTAAATTAATGTAAATTCAAATAATAAGCCTGTAAAATATTGTTATAAGAATATGTACATATCAGCTGTAGGTGTAAGTCATGTAGGCCTACATAATGTATAGAAATAGCTGTAGTAACTCCTCCAGTGTCAGTCCCCAGCCCGGATGAGAGAGGAGGAGTGTACACACGATTGTATTTAAATACTTACTCATTGCAGCTTAATTAAAACTTCTACGAAACCATGTTCTCCTCTCAAAACCGGAGTGTCGTGAGATGATGAGTCTGTATTGAACCAAGTTCTTTTACAGTAGAGAGCCGTAAAGTGAAAGAACCAACGTTTTCTGAAAAGAGTCGCATTACCCAAAGGAAGGGCATCCTTGCCGTGCCGTTACGTTTATGAGTATATGCCGTACCAAGCAGTTCGAAAGACTGACCTACGGGATGTAAAGTGCAAGATAACTTGCAATAACATTTTCTCCTTCACAATGTCTTGGATGTCACTGGACATGTCACGGCGGCTAATTGTGTTACCAGAGAGGGAGTTGAATTTAATTTTAATTAATTGTATTATTTTCTTACAATAATAGGTAAAAGTTCGCGTCACACATTTCACCTTGTGGAGGCACACCGGTTGCGGAACACTGCTCTATTATATTCCATTCTATATAATATTTCCCTACCCATAATATATTATTCTGTATGACTCACCGACACAAGGCCGCCGTTCTGGCAGGGCACGTCCAGGTAGTCGAAGTGCACCTCTACGAACCGGTCGGGATCCGTTAGCAAGTATACGCCGCACACGGCCGCTTCGTCGTCTGCTGCTTTGTGGAAGTACTGTCCCTCCTCAGACGTCACCATCACACAGTCTGCAAGCAAACACAACAAAATAAAATTGATATTTAGGACACTCAGTTTCATAGGGGTCTGAGTGAACCCCGAAATATTCTGGAAATGATATGGAATGGAATCTTTGGAAGGGGCATTACGACTCAGCACTGCGACCTTTCATGATCTATTTCGCTAACTCTCGGGCTAAGCACATTCCAACCCACAACGGCTAACTGCACTAAGTAAGTTTGACTGCATACTCAGGTTTCGAGCAGGCATCCCCCCTCGTCCGTAGTAGTGTCCTTCAAAGTTCAAACATGAGAGAGAACCAAGATATTACAAATTCCATCTTATTTCATACCACAACATCTGTACTAATATTCCTAAGCGGTTAAAACATGAAGGGATGGGAGTGTAGGACAGCGAATATATTTATAACACGGTGGAACAAACACGATAGACGTTCTTCTGCAGAGCGAACATCGGCAAATATCAAACTTCGCCATCTCGACAAACTTGAACCGAACTTAGCGCTTGTAATGCACGACGCTAGTCCCTAGGGGAGTCCCCTCCGTGCGTCGCCACCCTGCGTTCGGGGAATGCTATGGTAGGATGACGAAATGGAGAAATGTTAACGGAATGATATAGGTGCCAAATATGGGGAGAACGGGAAAAACCCTAACTGTGATCTTGCCCGCTGCAAATATCACTATTGATTTTTTCAATGAAAAATCCCGGGTCTGACCGGGACTCGAACCTGCGTGACAGGCTGAAGATCTAACCACTCAGCCACCGCAGCGTTTGGAAGTTATAGATCTCTTATGTTTTGATTACCGATAGGAATGGCAGTGCTCGTGTCGTATTTGGATTACTATAAAGATACACAAGACTGATCGGATTAAGAATCGCCTAGACTGCACAGTTTCATCTAGAGTCTAGGGAACATAACTTTTTCTATATGTAAATGAAGGAGAATCTCGTGTCAAATTCAAGAAAATAGTTTAATCTAGTCAAGTATAATGATTATAACAATTTATTTGCAATAAATAATACATAAATTAAATATTATATTCATTCATAGTTTTCCGCCCAAGGGTAGGTCTTTCACTGCAAATCCAGCATTCTTTAATTTTTTCTTGTTTTCTGCCTTCCTCTTTGTATCCGCATAAGATCCAGATATGATACAATACGTAATAGGGGAAAGGAACTTGCCACCCTACCCCCTTTTCGCCTGGCTCAGTTGCCTCGTAACTCATGAGTGATGGCTTATTGTGGCAATTATGAGATTCATACTTATCTTCGAACAGTTGACTAAACAACATACAATGCGTAATACGTCACAAAAAGTTTGGAAACACTTATATTTTCTGTGTTATAGAGGTAAACATGTATAATAACGTTCCTCTTTCGTTTCTATATTCATTGTTATCATATTTTCGATGTTACTGATTCAACAATTCAATGAAAACAAATGACAGACACTAATAGGGCAATAAGCTTCAAATATTGCAAATAAGTGAGGTTATCCATAATTGTTGTTGTTTGTTGTTATCTAATGCCAGGCGTTTGACAATAAAGTCATTTGACCTCTTGCACTCCAATATTTTTCAAAGATATTACCATGGCCAGCCACTAAAGCACAGATTTTGAGGTGTTCCGAATCCATTTCTTGGTTTGAGTTGCACAATGGGCAGTTAGAAGACTGATATTTTCCAATTCTATGCATGTGTTTGGCCAAACAATCATGGCCTGTTGCCAATCTAAATGCAGCTACAGACGATTTCATGGTAAATCGGGAATTAATTGTGAATTATAATGCAGAGAGTTCCATTTTTTCCCTTGAGATTGTGTTATCAAATTTTGTTTGTTGAAGTCTAAGTATGTATATGTAATAAATGTTTTCAGAGAGTAATACGTAGATTTTGTAACAGGTCTGTAAGTAGCAGTGCTGCCGTTCTTTGCTAAAACATCCGCATTCTCGTTTCCCAGGATTCCACAGTGGGATGGTATCCATTGGAATACAATTCTTTTATTGAGTGATATTAATTGAGAGAGCATTTTAGTTACTTCTGCTGTTTGAGATGAAAGTGTGTGTTTAGAGACTATTGATAGAATAGCTGCTTTGGAGTCTGACAATATAACTGCATTCTTAAATTTATTGATGTGGTATAGAAGATTCCTGAGACTTTCACTTATTGCAATGATTTCTCCATCAAAACTTGTTGTTCCATATCCAAGAGATCTATAAAGTGAGTAGAGACAGCACGTAACACCTGCACCGGCACCTTGTTCTCTGGAGATCAAGGATCCGTCGGTGTATAAATGAAGTCAGTTTTGTGGAGGACACCTAATATTAGTTGTCTCTAAAGACAATTGTTTTATTATTTCAGTGTTTACTTCTGATTTCAGTATTTCTTCTGTTAAATTTAGATTATATTCTATATTTAATAGAGTTAAAGAGTTTGGTTTAATTTGTAGGTTTTCTTTTAAATTCGGGATATTGATTTTCTATTTTAATTCTTGAACAAAGGATATGAAACTTTTTTGAGTTTTCAATCTACAGAGAGGATTGTATGAATGACAATTGTTTCATGGTAATCTCTTAAGTTTTTCATATTGAATCAGTGCTTTTTCTTCTATTGTCATTTTGATGCTGTTAATATTAGTGAGGAATCTCATAGAATCTATTGGACTTGTTTTGATTCCACCAGTAATGAGTCTGAGAGCTTGGTTTTGAACATATTCTATTTCGTTTATGAAAGGTGATGTAATTAAAATTCCATAATTGTGAATAGTGTTGTAACAGTTGAAATTTTTTAATCTATTTCAATCATCATTAAAACCATTACTAATGTCATATCGACTACCACACTTACGTGAATGCCCATCATTGCAATGTGCGTAGAAGACCTGCCAAACAGGGTAACAGCTCGACGTCTAAGAATTTCTCCTAGTGGTGTACTGAATATCTGGAGACGTTACCAAGACATTCAATCAGTCTCTGACAGACCTCATGAAGGATTGCCACGAGTAACTACAGCAGGGCAAGATCGCTACATTCAATTATTGGCTCGGAGGAGACCTACAAAATTAAGGCCACAGAACTTCAAAGGGTCCGACAACCAATTATTGGAAGGAATACAACCACACAAACCGTCAGAATCCATCTCCATGAAGTCAATCTGCATGCCAGACGTCCTTGGCGAGACCTTCATTGACCAGACAACACAGAATTGCAAGATTGAAATGACCAAGACAACATGAAAACCGGAATCTCAATTGGTGGAACTCTGTACTATTCGCGGATGAAACCAGGATTTGCTTTAAACTAGATTCAGGACGAATTATTATCTGGAGGCAGTCGGGTAATACTGCAAGACTTCGCCATTCAGTTCCATATTTATTTATTTATTTATTTATTTATTTATTTATTTACTTATTTATTATTTATTTACTTATTTATTATTTATTTACTTATTTATTTATTTACTTACTTATTTACTTAGGCCTATCTATCTATCTATCTATCTATCTATCTATCTATCTATCTATCTATCTATCTATCTATCTATCTATCTATCTATCTATCTATCTATCTATCTATCTATCTATCTATCTATCTATCTATCTATCTATCTATCTATCTATCTATCTATCTATCTATCTATCTATCTATCTATGTATCTATCTATCCGTATATTATTATTATTATTATTATTATTATTATTATTATTATTTATTCTGGCAAAGTTAAGGCCATCAGGCCTTCTCTTCCACTTAGCCAGAAACAAAAGAAGCTGATACAACAAAAGAAGTTGATCGTAGCTCCCCAAGTGCATCACGATGCTGGGTGGGCACCGGTCCCATACACTGACCGAAATTTCATGAGACAATTTCTTTCCCCATGAGGACTCGAACCAGCGCGCATTCCGTAACGCGAATCCCAAGCAGGATGCCGTAGACCACGACGCCACGGCGCGCGACACTGTCGCTGTTAGTGTCATTAACACATTGTAGACCGTGGGTCTTTAAAAAAAAGAAAACTATTTTCGTATTGATGGCGTATAGCTTGGGACTCAGTATTTATACGTTTCATTTCTTAAAAAGGTCAGGAAAGTCAGAAAAAAAGTCTACTCGACGATACTGCTTGTGTTACTTCTGCAAAACAGTTACTTGAAAATCTCTCCATCTCCGTGATTTGGTCTACATTAGGTCTCACTATACGTATCTTGTGGCAGTCATTTCAGAATTGGATGGTTTAGAAAAACCATCTATGAAAACATGGCTTTACTGGAGGTGTTGGAACAAACATCGAGGAGACGTCAGGAGATGTGGGAGAAAAAGTGCGTACAAAAAAGAAAAACATTTTATTAAACAACAAGTGTCTGGATGAACTGCGTGAAGAAGCAGATATTCTTGTGGGGAAATCCGGTGTAGTTGATTGCAACATTCCAGTGGAACATGGTCAAAATTGAAGTATGACCCGTTACGTCTGTTGATGTAGAATGCTCTTTTTCTTCTTATAAACTTATTTTCACCGATAAGGTTTTAGTAACTTATTGCGAAGCCAACTATGGTTTCAACAGTTCGAACAATTTTTGTGCAGTTTTAGATGTATTCAGGTATATACTGTAGGTACATATCATTTCTGTTTTATAAATTCTAACACTTTCAGATTTTTTGACAGCGGACTAGATGACAAAAGTTTCTCAACCGAATATTAACAGGCATTTCCCATATTTATTCTGCGTTTAATTTCCTCCCTTGTCATTTGTATTTGTTACTGTTGCTCCAATTTGACAAACAATTATATTACGGTTGTTCTGTAAGGTTGTGAAACTTGGAATCTAACTTTGAGAGAGGATATAGATTAAGGGTGTTTGGGAATAAGGTTCTTAAGAAAATATTTGGGGCTAAGAGGGATGAAGTTACAGGAGAATGGAGAAAGTTACACAACGCAGAACTACAAGCATTGTATTTTTCACCTGACATAAATAGGAACATTAAATTCAGATGTTTGAGATGGGTAGCACGTATGGGCGAATCCAGAAATGCATATAGAATGTTAGTTAGGAGATCGGAGGAAAAAAAGACCTTTGGTGAGACCGACACGTAGATGGGAGGATAATTTTAAAATGCATTTGAGGGAGGTGGGATTAATATTGCACAGCATAGGGACCGATGACGGGCTTATGTGAGGGCGACAATGAACCTGCGGGTTCCTTAAAAGAATGTTAACAAATTACAATTAACTGAATCATCTTATAGTTTCGGAACTGTTTATGACATTTGAAAGGGAACATTAAATGAAATAAATTGTTATAACAATTCTTGCAATAAAACTTTGAATAGCTAAAGAAAAAATTATAACTACCATAATCTTGCATCCGTCTCTAAATAATCTTATTTGTTTAAAGATGTTTTAGTAATAATTAATAATAGTAGTAGTAGTAGTAGTAGTAGTAGTAGTAATAGTAGTAGTAATCCACGTATTGTGGGTCCCTATCACCAAGCTATGGCTTATCACAGGTTGCAGATAAAAGAGACGGCCTCCAGATGTGCAGGGCGCTGCGAATATATTGAATAAGCAGTCGTGGACAACCGATAAGGGGTGGTCCTCCAGGTTGGGGGTTGAACGAAGGGCTAACAACCCATCACCGTAAAAATAGAGCTTGTTACGAAACCTTACAATAAGCCTCGGAATGGGACTGATTTTCTGGCACGGCCACAACAAAGGAATAAGGTTATGGGATTTGGAACTTGGAACGTAACTAGTCTTTATAGAACAGGAGGGATAACATTAGTAGCAAAAGAACTAGCTAGCTATAGAATAGACTTTGTGAAAGTACAAGAGATTAGGTTAGATGGGAATTGCATATCAGAAATAGGAGATTACTTGTTCTATTATTGGAAAGGAAACAATAATCACCAATTAGGAACAGGATTTTTTTGTTCATAAATGAATTAAATCAGCAGTAAAAAAGGTCGAATTTATCAGTGACAGGTCATCGTATTTAGTACTTACGGGTAGATGGTGCGATATCATAGTTATAAATGCTCACGCTCTTACAGAAGAGGAAGACGATCATATAAATGATAGCTTCTATGAGGAATTAGAACACACTTCTGACCAGTTATCTAGATATCACATGAAAATTGTATTGGGGGATTTCAACGCTAAAGCAGGACGGGAGAATATTTTTAAACCAATTTTATTGGAAAAGAGACCTTAAACGAAACTAGTTAATGATAATGGAGTTAGGTTAGTCTACTTTGCCATATCAAAAAATTTAACTGTCAAAAGTACAACATTCTCCCATACATGAATATACTTGGACTTCTCCAGATGGATTGACACACAATCAAATAGATCACATCTTGATAGATAAACGAAGACATACTAGTATAGCAGACATTCGAACTTTCAAGGAGGCAGACTGTAATTCTGACAATTATTTGGTAATTGGAGAACTAAGGGAAAGACTATTGGTAGCCAAGCGAGTAGAGTAGCGAGCTAATATTAGTAGATTAAATGTTCTGAAAATAAAGTACGAGGAAATTAAGCAACATTATTAGGTCGAAATTTCAAATAGGTTTGCCGCTTTAGCAAGTTCCGACGAAGTTAAGGAAGAGTTAGATGTTAATAGCGTGTGGGAAGATATCAGAGATAATATCAAAATTGCAGCTAAGCAGAGCATAGGTTATTACGAAAGTAAGAAAAAGGAACCAAGGTTTGATGAAGATTGTTCCATGGTAGTAGAAAGAAGGAAACAGGCAAAATTTAAATTCTTACAGGATCCAGTTGACGAGAATAGAGATAATTGAGGGGTTTGCCGGAAAAAGGGCGTATACGTCAATATGGCGAATTGAGATACATGCAATCTGAGAGTTTAAAACGCATCTGAATAAAATGTTATACATGCACGCAGCCCTGTCCTGCAGGTATGTACAGTACAATCAAAACAAAATTTCGCTACTATAATTATTCACTACATTTTAAACCGTTTTCCCGAAGAAGGGCGTATAGGTCTATCCGCCTTTCTTTCGGCAAAGCCTTCAATTATTTCAATGAAAGGCGGGAGAAAGTCGTACACTTAGGAATAAAAAGAGAGGTTACTTGAAGGAAAAATTGAATGAGGTAGAAACAAATAGTGAGAATGAAAACAATAGAGATTTATATAAGGATACAAAGCAATTTAAGAACGGATATCAGGCAAGGGTAAACGTGATCAACGATGAGGATAGTGACTTGCTTGCAGACTCATATTCAATCCTGAACAGGTGGAAGAACAATTTAAGCAACTACTAAACGTACATAGGCCAAATAGAAATGATCGGGACGAAATTGAAATACAAACTGCTGAGCCATCTATACCCGAACCCACACATTCAGAAGTCGAAATTGCGATAGGAAATCTGAAAAAGTACATGTGTCCAGTTATCGATCAAATTCAAGCAGAATTAATACAAGAGGGTGGAAGTACATTATATAGCTAAATTCAAAGCTTGTACTTGCTATTTGGGAAAAGGAAATTGTATCAGAACAATGGAAGGAGTCCATAATTGTGCCTATATTTAAGAAGGGGGACGAGACTAACTGTAGTAACTTTCGAGGAATATCACTTTTGTTGAGTCGTACAAAACTTTGTCCAATATTCTTTTGAGAATATTGACTCCGTATGTATATGAAATTATTGGGGATCATCAGTGTAGATTTAGGCGTAATAAATCCACTATTGATCAGATTTTTTGTATTCGACAGATATTTGAGAAAAATGGGAGTCTAAGTGTACAGTATATCAGTTATTCATAGATTTTCAAAAGGCATAGAGTAAACTAGGTTCTGTTGGACAGTCGGGCATGTTGGACACTCCGTACTTTAATGTGTTACCACGCCACTTGTGGGCACCACATTCTGCTAGAAGTCAATGACGGAAGTAGCCCCACTCGTACAGAGTGTCCAACATGCCCGACTGTCCAACAGACCCCAGTTTACCCTATGCTTAGATTAAGAGAGAAGTTTTATATAACATTTTTATTGAATTTGGTACTCCCAAGAAATTAATTGCATTAATTAAGATGTGTCTCAAAGAAACGTACAGCAGAGTCCGTATAGGCTACCTTCTGTCTGATGCTTTTTCAATTCACTGCTGGCTAAAGCAAGTAGGTGCACTATCACCTTAATTTTTTTTACTTCGCTCTTTAATATATCATTAGAAAAGTTCAGGATAACACAAAGGCCTTGGAATTGAACGAGTTACATCAGCTTCTTGTCTATGTTGATGAAGTGAACATGTTAGGAGAAAATTCAGAAACGATTAGGGAAAACACAGAAATTTTAATTGAAGCAAGTAGAGAGATAGGTTTGGAAGTTAACCCCGAGAAAAAGAAGTATATGATTATTTCTCGTGACCAGAATATTCTACCAAATGGAAATATAAAAATTAGAGATTTATCTTTCGAAGAGTTGGAAAACTTCACATACCTTGGAGGAACAGTAACAAATATAAATGGCACTCGGTAGGAAATTAAACGCAGAATAAATATAGGAAATGCCTGTTATTATTCGGTTGAGAAGATTTTGTCATCTAGTCTACTGTCAAAAAATCTGAAAGTTACAATTTATAAAACATTTATATTACCGGTTGTTCTGTATGGTTCTGAAACTTGGACTCTCACTTCGAGAGAGGAACAGAGATTAAGGATGTTTGAGAATGAGGTTGTTAGGAAAATATTTGGGGCTAAGGGGGATGAAGTTACAGGAGAATGGAGAAAGTTACAGAACGCAGAACTGCATACATTGTATTGTTCACCTGACATAATTAGGAACATTAAATCCAGACGTTTGAGATGGACAGGGTTTGTAGCACGTATGAGCGAATTCAGAAATACATATAGAGTGTTAGTTGGGAGACTGGAGAGAAATGACCTCTGGGAAGGCCGAGACGTAGATGGGAGGATGATAGCGACTGGATTAATCTTGCACAGGATAGGGACTGATGGCGGGCTTATGTGAGAGCGGCAATGAACCTATGGGTTCCTCAAAAGTCATTTGTAAGTAAGGTAGTAAGAAGTACTAATAATAATAATTATTATTATTATTATTATAAAATAATATTAATAACAATAATAATAATATAGTTAATATTATAGTGTCTGAGTACTTTGTTATAATTAATAATTAATCGTCATATTAACATAGAGTTAGAATCACATTTATCATCTTGTTTTTTTAATGTTGCAAGAAGGAAAGGGAAATGATCAATAAGCAAGTGCAATTTTAAAATTAATAGTCTTTGTCATTATGTCGACTCGTTTGCAAACAGCATTAAATATCAATTAGAAGTAGAATTTATTGCCTCTAAAGGAACATTGTATAAGAATTTCAATTATTACTGTTAACATTTCAATGTTTGTTAATATTCTCAGTACTTTGAAAGGATAGTTAAGTAGGATGCAATTCGTCAACACAAACCTGACTTTATAATAAGTAACTAAATTAAAGACGGTAACGTTCATTTGTTATCCATGCTATTGGAAATTTGGTGTAGGTTGTTTCTTTTTATCCTCCAGTACTGATATTATAAATCCTTATGTTAATAACTTAATTGCATTAACTTTATTTATATAATTGCTATCTGCAGAGAGACTTGTATTCAGTATATGTACATATCTATTTTTAAAGGATTAGTTTAGTGAGTTGAACAAATTTAACGACTTGGTTAAACTCTCCACTCTCAAGGGAGAATACTAGAGAATACATTGTCACAAGTTTACAGTACGTCTTGTCCTGGTAAAACTGTTTCTGAAGTATATGGAAATTTTACACCTTAGTGAAGAACAACTTCATTTACAATATTCTCCCAAGAAATCGAAAGCCTACCTTAGTATTGAACGGCCCAACAAACCAACTGGTTGGCTATGGTATTCTGTGTCCACGTACATTCCGAGATATCGCCTGATTTCGGATAGACTTTTGTGCTTGTCATATAATTTTTTTGAGTGGTTACTTACGACACTGTATCATCTATTCGGTTATTTAGCGTCGATGGGATTGGTAATAGCAAGATGGTATTTGGCGACATGAGGCTGAGGATTCGCGTGCTGTTAATGTTGCAGGATATCATGTAAACGTCTAATTAAATACAACGACTGACATGTGTGCAATGCGCGCTCATAAGATGAGTTTGAAAGGTATTCTGTTCCAGGATAAAATTATTTTATTTATTGTTAAATTAACTGTATTTGTGTTCAATTGTTTCTAATTTGTCGTGAATACATTTGTTGAAACTTTTATTTTTGTAATTTGTATTTAATTTATTATTTATTTTTTTTATTCTTTGCCCTTCAAAAGTGGTATAAGCGGCTTATTCGAGAGCGCGATGTATTCGAGAAAATATTGTAAGTAGAACTGCAGTTTTCTGTTTCCCTTAATATTATGCTAATTGTTGTGTCATTAATTCAGGTTGCGTTATGTTCAACACATCGAAACTTAATCTATATATAATTTGAACTGGTAATGGAAATTACGGGAAAACGGCTGGACGGATTTTAATGAATGACCCGCCATTTTGAAGCTTGGTATCCAAGGATTTTCAGAAAAATAGTAACTTTCAGTGAAGCGTTAGTTTTCCTACATAATATTCCTATTTTCAAAAATCCATCTTTCGTCAGTTTTCAGAACTAATTGCATTTCAGAATAAAACAGAACACATACTACAATAAACAATAGGCTATTACACGAAGGCCATGACCTGCAGGATTGCTGACATATTTAGATTTCAAATTCATTTGGTTATTAAAAACTTCAAGACTTACTAAAATAATTTTCAGGTCTGATTCTGCGGTGCGTAATTTTCTGGGTACAACTGTGTATTGGATATTAAAATATACAAAACTGGAGGTGGTTTGATGACATTATTACCATTAGAAATGAAATATTATTAGGCTACAGTTAATGCCATAATGTTAATATATATATAGGGTAATTCCGTGGGAGATAGCCATGCGGGTGAGACGACCAACCGCTCTTATTTTTATTCTAATCATCTGTTTCGAATGAAAATCGGTTTGCCGCCAGATGTTAATTAAACGAAGTGATTGTTGCACCTGCAAAAACGTAAGGTTATTATTTCCGCGTTTTGTAGCCGTTCGTGAGTCTGTGAGCAAGCAATAATTTTTCACCTTCTGAAATAACAATAGAGAAGTACTGCATTTTGTGAGGAAATTTGCTGGAAACATTATTAAAGAGGTAAGGCATCTTTAAACAATCTATCTTTCACTGTTGCCAGTTTTTTTTACGCGGTATGGCCATCTCTCCCGTAAAAAAGGAGAGATGGCCAGCATTTTTCCGGGATAGATGACCTGCAATTGAGGAATATTATTATGTTAAAAGTATCGTTATTTCTAGATTCCGATAAAATATAAAGCAAAGCCCGGCAGCAATCGCGTCTTTGGACTGAAGATGACTAACACACCGTGCTTTTGAAGTCATTAAATATGGCACTTCTGTACGTCAAGCCTTCATTACATTTCATATTCCAAGAAAAGCCCTGGAAAGTAGAGTTAAAACAGACAATTCTACAAAGGGTGCAATGGGACCAAGTGACACATAGGCAATGACAATGGATATAGGTTTGTTCGCCATATTAAATATGCAGGAACATGGATTTTCCCTTACAGGGACCGATGTCTATAGTCTCGCTTACATTTTTGCTGAAGAACTTGTCAATATTCTCTGACTGGCTGACAAGCAAGCATTCTGATGGGAGCAGATAAAAAAGTTATATTTTTTCACCATGTTAATAACGTCAAAAGAAGTGCTTATATAAATTTTGGCCACTTGACCGCAATTACGAGGGCCGTAAAAAAAAGTTCGCCAGGGGTCGTTAACAGAAAGAAAACAATTTAATTCAAAAAATTTATTGGAACAGACACAGCAATTGTTGAGCTATTTTTTTCAACACATTCCACATGTCATGTCATGGGATCGGTAGAGAGGTGCAGGCGGCTGTCCAACGCTGGTTTCGATCCCAGGAAGCTGACTTCTACGACACAATGGTACAAAAATTGATCCCATGGTATGAAAAATGTCTCAATTCCAGTGGGAGATACGTTGACAATTAGCGCAACAATTGCTGTATCTGTTTCAATAAATCTTTCCATGTAATTGTGTTTTTTTCTGTAAACGGCCCAGGGAAAATCACTTTCTGGATGGCCTGGTAATTACGGTCGAGTGGCCAAAATTTGTATAAGCACTTCTTTTGACATTATTAATATGGCGGAAGAAAAAAAATAACTTTTTTATCTGTTTGCTTGTGAGACAACACTTGCTATCCCGGAAACCAACTGGAAAAGATACTGTTACTTTGACCTTTCAGGATTTTGTTTCATTAACATGTTCATAAGGTCCCGCGTCGTATCCTAAGACATCCTGCCTAGGACTCGCGTTACGGAATTCGCGCTGGTTCGAGTCCTCATGGGGGAAAAAATTATCTCATGAAATTTGAGCCAGTGTATGGGACCGGTGCTCACCCAGCATCGTGATGCACTTGCGTAACTACGATAGATAGCGAAATCCGGTTAAGAAAGCCTGCTGTAACGGCTGAGGGGATCATCGGGCTAATCACACGATACCGCCATTTGGTTGGATGATCGTCCACCTCTGCTTCGACATGTGGACGTGAGGCCAGCAGCCGGCTGGTCGATCATGGTCCTTCATGGGCTGTCGTGCCTCGGATTATTATTATAATGTGTTCATAAGCGTTTCAATTTATTTCTGTGCTGCTTTAAGGAAAATTCACTAAAAGAGGAAAAAAAAACAAACAAAAAATAAAGTTGTTGAAAAGTTTCAAACAATCATAATTATGCACTTAGACACTATATTTATGTGTCCAGTGCATAAAACCTCATTGTTTTACAAAAAATTGTTATGAATTTACTTAAAAATAATGGTGGCCATCTATCCATATATACTATGGCCATCTCACCCATATATGTTGGGTGAGATGGCCAGTGGCCTATTATATTTCAAACGTATTTTTTTATTACATCAGTGAATTCTATGCGCCCTGAGGCACTGTAGTGGAGAAATATAACCTAGAAGGAACGTATTTGATTTGATTCGTATTTCATTACCAATCGGTTACCCTGTTCTAAGTGATTTAAAAAACTATGGCCAACTAACCCGGAATTACCCTATACAAAACTTGCGTAAGATAATAATATTGTTATTAAAAATAAAATATTTTTACAGTTATTAATCAAGTGGGCTTGGGTCTTTTTCATATGCTTAATGGCGGTGTGGTGTAGATAATTATATGCGTCATCCTCTTCAGTATTGGCTCGAGAGAACGCAAAAATTATAGTTCCTAAGGAAAGACGGTATTACTTATTGATAAAATAAGAGGCTTACAAAATTTTGTAATCTCCCGATGTTTTCAGCCAGATCTCTTAGCAGGATAAAATGACTTTACCGTCTACATTTTAAGCTCTACATGCAGCATCTATACCAAGATGCTATATCTATTGTTCGAAAGCATAGCAAATCTGACTTTTTTTAACTTTCACCTACAATCCACAACGACCTGAAATAGTTATTGCTTTACTCCCACATGAAAAACCCGCTGGTCGCCCTGACATTGTTACTTGCGTTTTCGCGTTGAAACTCAAAACGTGAAGGTGGATACGTTCAAGAAAAAGTATTTGGCATAAAAAAAACCATTCAGAGGGAGTATGGTTCATCATTACGGAAGCAAATAACTTTCAAAATGTCTGGTATTTTTTATTGAAAATACTGTAAATCAAAAAAATATTTATTTGGACGTCTAATGAACTTAGTTTGCGGCATTTGCTACACACTAGTTTTATATATTCTAAAATTTATAATTGCTGCATTTTATTGAATTATAATATATTATATTGCACTTCAGCAAATATAAATCTTCTGCGTTGTAAATTTCAAGAATGTTTCTTCCACTCCGGCGAACTAAAAGTCTAAAGGACAAGTGTTGAGCTTTGAGTAGAAAGTAATAGCTTAATAGTAGCAGTAGTATTTTACTTGACACTAGCAACTGCAGAGGTTATTCAGTCTTAAAATTCAACATCAGAAAGAAATGGCCGACATTTTCGCCTGGCGCCCTCTATCAGAGGCAGGATTACTTTACGTGTCGTATATCCAAGGCACGAGAGTTCCAGCTTTGTTCCTTCACAGAAAGTTCATGCCTTATCACGTGCTTGTGCTCTGTTGTCTTAAAGAGAAGGTTTTGCGTCATGCTGCCCAAGTGGCGGGACCTCACTGCTGCAACTATTTGCGCATAATTCTCACATGTGAGGTAGTAAAACCAATACAGAATCCAAACTTTGAAGTAAGTAGCAATGCATATATATATATATATATATATATATATATATATATATATATATATATATATAAATCAACAGTTATTTTTAAACGCAGTTTCAAGAATTTTTAATGGGAAATAAGGCCGATAATTTAGTTTAAATTTGTCCAACATGGAAGAAGTGTTGAAATGTCTCTTAGTGTCCCTTTAAGTGACCAAACACTGAGAGTCCATTAGGCTGAAACTTCGTTCGCGACTGAGTGGTAAAGACAGGATGTGCCATGTCGATCAACATGATATCAAATTACGGAACTCTAGCGAAGAGCAGCTGTTTCAATACGGGTATACAACAAGGAAAATAACTACAGTATATACTGGGAGGGACCTTCCCGAAAGAAGCAAGATTATGATACTGTTTCAAACATGAAAAATGGGAAGTCAGTTCCATAGTTAATATTTCTGTTAACTGAAAGATATTTAGAAAAAATTTAATGGATCTATATATTCATATGCGGATGATACAGTAGTTATTTTCAGTGGTTTTTCTTGGCAGTAAGCATATAGAAATGCTAATATAGGTGCTAACATTGTTAAAAAATGGCTTAATTCCAACTTCCTTTCTTTAAATATATCTAAATCAACTTTAGTTCCTTTTTCGTTAACATCTGCCAGTGTTCAAAATTTAAAATTTAGCGATAAATATAGACTAATAATACACAGTGAAAATTATTTAGATCCCAAAAGTTGTAAATGTCCACCTTTGAAAGAAGCAACGTATGTCAAATATCTAGGAATCATTATTGATCAGAATTTAAAATGGCCTCATCACATTACTTATCTTTGTAAGAGGCTTCGTAAAACAATTTATAAATTCGTTAATCTTCGATGCTACTTACCTATTAGAGTTCTACGAAATGTTTATTTGGCCATTATTCAGTCTATCATTCAATTTGGGGTGGAGGTACAAAAATTAATCTTAGTCCGTTAAATTTACTATAAAAACGAATAATTAAAATTTGTTTTTAGAAACGTTTCGATTATCCAACTAAATTAATTTATTCTGAATTTAATGTATTTAATATTGAACAAATTTATAAGTATACGCAGTTAAAATTTTATCATAAAAATCGTAATAAGTTTGTATTACAGACACACAATTATGACACAAGACGAAATATTAATTCAACATTAGTAGAACCTAAATGTCTCACATCTGCTGGTCTAAAGCATAGCATAAATTTTGGCCCTCGGTTGTACAATGCTTTAACTTCTACCATGTAACCCACTAACATATAACAAGAAAATTAGAAACGTGTTAATATCTTCAATTTGATTAAATAAATTTATAGCCTATGCGTATGAATTAATCAACCTATATTATATTTGTATTCTATAATTTTGAAATATATATTAGTCCTACTTTTCACGTGCGATATTATTCTTCTCTAGTGTTAATATTATATTATATAATTCCATTGCCGCTGTAATTATATTTTAGTTCCTATTTTATTTTACTTATTTATTTATATTATTATTATTATTATTATTTTTATTTTAAT